>NW_019235742.1:149793-455885 GCF_002742605.1 Olea europaea var. sylvestris
GTTCAGGGACTTGAGTTGCAATTAATCAAAGTGTTGAAGGCTAGGTCTAGGGTTGTGATGGATGCCTCGAAGTTGCAAACGGCGCGAGATTTCGCTAGAGTCACGCCATGATCTCGCTCGAGCCACGATTGCAGAACCACTGTCGCAAGAGCCTCGCCAGCAGGTCGCTCTAGCTAAGTGGACGTCGCTCGAGTCACGCTGGTCCCTCGCTCGAGCGACCTATTTATCTGGGCAACATTAAGTTTAAAAGCTCGCGATTTTTTGACGCGCCACAAAAAACCATACGTTGAGCCATATAAATATGATTCGTCTCCTTCGAGTTGAATAGAGAGGAAATACACATTGAAGCCATATTATAGATTCTCTCTAAAATCCTTGAAGATCAAAATCCTCGAAAAGCAAAAAAAAAAAAAAAAATCCCACCCCCAAAAACCAAAACACCACCTTCTTTAAATCCTATAAAACTTCCAGAAGATCCTCAGATTGAAGATCCGGGAAGAACTTGCTTGAAGAGCGGGAGTGCTTGACGATTCACGGGAAGTAGAAGTCACACAAGGCTGGGATGGTAGCACAGATCTGCTAGATCCAGGAGAGTCTTGTTCTCAAACAGTAAGGAGGTCAGAAAATTGAGGGGATCAATTGTTCTGACGTACTGTAAGTTACCTTCTACAAATAGTGGATCTCTACTGGCTTGTGCCCGGAGTTTTTACCCAGTTGGGGTTTCTCCGTCAACATTCGTTGTGTTCTTTTATTGCTTTAATTTATTTATTGTTACCGGTAATTCAACATAGGTAATTAAGACATGTGAATGAATCTGGACAAACTTTAATTCTTGTGACTTGTTGCACGAATTAATTGATAAGTTTTTTTAATTCCGCATGAACACCTATTCACCCCCCCCTCTAGGTGTTAGTTGGGTCGAACGTTAGGTTTTTCAGTATCAATAAAATTCAAACTTTACAAACAAACTACTATCAATGACAAAGCAAATAGAAACTCATAGATGATTACACACCTAATCTTTAAGAGATTGCAGAACATCCCCAATCATCTCCTTCATCAAATCTAACTTCTTATAGTAAAGCTCGACCTCCTTTATCATAAGTTTTTCCCATTTTGCCTCAACGTTTCCTGAATTGCTACTCCCCTTCAAGGTGCAGTTCTTCTTGACCATATCTGGTGCAATGAATCCAATATTTTGATTGAATGACGGATGTATTAAAGGATACTTTAACTCCATATTGATATCGACTTTATCCTCAACAGTGCCTTTCTTTTTTTTATCTTCTTTTTTGGACCCAAACTCCACTCTTCTCCGCTTTCTTGTTTTCTCACTGATTTCTATGATTGGCTTTTTATCACACCCATCATTTCCCCAAAGTTTATTGGAAAGCTCCAAAACAATTGAGTCATGACGATTAGAGAAATTGCCGGGGGCCCCATTCTCTGTAGTTTTCTTGAAGTTTCCTACAAACTTTTTCCTGAGCCTTCGAAGTTTTTCAGTGATCTGAATCTTTGTAAATTGAGTGTCAAGCTTGTCCTTGATGAAAAAGTAAAAATCAGTCATGTTTTTATCTCCATGCATACACTTGAAGTTGATCATACCTTGAAGCAAAACAATGACATCGTTGTCCGTGAAAATCTGGCTAAATGAAGCTAGGGGTTTCTTCCTATTAGTTTCTTGAATGTCAGTCTCAAGAGGATTTTCTGTGGGGTTCAAGGATTCAACAACCATGATGACTTTGTTTTTTTGGAGGTTTTGAAAATCAAAATCAGAGCTGGAGGCTTGTTCGCCCTCTTTTTGTCTAGTTTCTGTGGTCTGATTCTCGCCCGATAACGCTTCTTTAATTTTAGAATTGGGATCACAGATGGAATTACCTTGTTCTTGAGTCTTCTCTAATACAGCACGTGATTGTTTTTGTTGGTCCGCTTGATTGTGAATTCGCAAGGCCGTTAATTTGTCCAACGCTGGTTCATGGCCCTCTTTTTCTTCAGCTTCTGTGGTGGTCTGATTCTCATCAAACAGTGCAATTTCTTGAGCTTTTGAAATGGGAACACACGTAGAATCATCTTCCTGTTCTTGTGTTTTCACCAATGCTTCTTCTAAGTGTTTTTGTTCTTCAGAAATAGCAACATCTTCATCCGTTATATTAATTTTTTGGGCTGCAAATATCATAAATATTTAAAAAATTGCCTTTTCTGCAGATAATTGGTGTCAAATGCAAACAAAATAAAGTTAAGTTTCCTCTTCATTTAAGTCAGTTTGATAAAGGCAAAAATGAATAAGTTAGCCCTGAATGTCCTGATGATTAATCTGTGAACCCCATCTTGTTGACATATTTTGCAGTCCATTATTCTAAGACTTTAAGATACAAGAGCAACTGCATATATTAAGTTTTCAAGACGAACTAAAGATAAACAATATCATCAAGAAAGAAGAGGCTTATAATCAAAACAAGTGCAGAATATGCATGGATGAGAACAAGAAAAAATGCCAATTGTAGATGTTTGATGATTCCTAAAAGCGTCTGCGAAAATAATTTTAAGAAAGATAAAGGGCCTACTCAATAGCATGGTTCGATCACCTTCCTCCCCCTAAACGACTTAAAGAAACAGAGTTCTAGATGAAGTTACTAGACTGCAAGTGAAAAGCCATAAGTTTATATAGAAATTCCTACTATTTCACTACCTATAATCTCTATTCATTAAGCAAGAAAAACTCTCCATGAAACTCTTCTCTACAAGAGAAGCAGATTATTTTGGTTGATACTGGTAGAAAATCCAGAAAAGAAGCCAAATTTGGTTTTTTAAACTAAACCACACATGTAAATTGTTCAATATGCAAAAGGGTTTGAATAATCAAAATTAAGTTGAAGAATATTATATACTCACAGCCCTCGGAAGCAGATGATGAAGAAGAAGAAGAAGAATGGAATATTAATTTTCTGGGCGCCAAAGCCATAGCCACCTAGCTTCCAAATCTCTGGTTTTCTTCTTTTTTCTGTCTTATGGCTTTTTTATTGTTTGTTATAATTCAATTCTTCTAATATACCATGAAGAAGGAAATACCAAGCGTTTGAGCGGGCTTATATGATTCATTAATTTTAATTAATTAAAGAACAGCAAAGGAATTCAAGTGTTAATTACCTTGAGTATCCTGTCGCTGCCTTTCAAGACTCCCACTTTCTCAAATTTATTTACTTGCATTTTGTCTATAAATATTTATTTCATTTAAATTATATTTACCGTTGAGATTTGCATCCAAAATGTTCTTATTTACATGTATATTTGGGAATGGTTTATAAATTAAATCATAAATAAATAAATAGTTAATGGCGAATTAGTGTATACTACTTGTGTGTCTATATATATATATATATATATATTGTAAATTACTTATAAACATTAATATAAATCCCATCGTAGGCTTACTTCTTCTATTTATTATTATTATTATTATTATTATTTATTATTATTTTTATTATTTTTTTAACCTTGATTAATACTTGACCCTTCACTTTTCTCAATACTAAAACTTATTTTATATGATTCCAACGATGAATTTGTACCACTAATGTGCCAAAAATAAATGATTAATAATATTGGTTATTCAACTCTCCCCTCGATAAAAGTTATGACTCACTTACTGGGCATTCAAATCTTAACTAAAGAGTATTCCATGACTTTACTACTTGACAAGGTAATAAATTTAAATTGATTCATAATGTAAATTATTTTAAGTGATTTGATATGCGAATAGGTACTGATAAATTGGTAGCTTTTATTACAGTGATGTTAATATCAGTGTTCTAAAAAGCTCATCTAGATGGCAGCTAGGCGTCGCCTAGGCCTGAAGCTCTAGCAAAACTCTTCACACTCAGACGCTTCCTTTTTTTTCCCCTAATTCTTAAATGATTTAATTTTTTTCTTTATCTCTTTCGTCTTCCCTATGCACACTTTATTAGTTTTTTTTTCCTTTTTTAAAAAAATCTTTTATTTGATTTTAGCTTATTAATTATTATTATTATTATCATTATTTTTTTAAAAGTTGTCATTTGACTTTGATTTCAAGATTTTCAAAGATTTTATTTGGTCAAAAGTTAAGACCACTTTATCTAAATATTTAAATAAGGTTTAAACTATATTATTAATATTTACATTACGTAATTATGATTTTAAAACTCATTATATTGTTGCAAACTTAAAAAGCATGTATGAAGTTCCTATAAATCTATTATGTAGGATTTATCTAGTTGAAACTTGAAATTATGAAAAATATTTTAATTTTTGCATTTTGAAAACATTAAATTTGTATAATTGACTAATGATAGGAATTATTAAGTAAATTTAGTATTTTATTATTCTAGATGTTCAATATGTATTATTTTAATTATAGATAATTTTTAAAATGTTTAAAAATTTGAAATAATATTAAAAATAAGAAAACGTTTTTTTTTATTATTTTTTTTAACGCCTAAACCTCGCCTAGACTCGTTTAAACTCGTACAGCTTGAGTTTCAACCCTGACCACGCTTTATGGTTTTTAAAACATTTGTTAATAAACTATTATTATAATTATTGTCTTTGTTACACTTGAAATCTGCGAATATTTCATGTAAGCATCATTAGGCCACGTATGCCTCCAACGTAATAGCATGTGGTAGTCACGTGTTATCCTCATTCCTTATTGTGGAATTGAGCCATCCTTTATGAGCTTCGCGTAGCACTGGCACCTCATTCTTGAATGCTCTAAGCAACATTTATGCTCATTTGACAGAAAAGGCCATCAAATCTGTTATTCTTAGAACAAATATATCAAAGGGAATTTACCATGGAACAACCAATACTCTGCAAACTTTGGAATTCTTTTCTTGATTTTAGCAGACTCGACCCTCTTTTTAGGAATTTTTGGAGAGAAAAAAAATTGTTCCAATGCTTCTTTCAGCCATGGATTATTTTTGCCAAGAGATATATGTCAATCTCAAACATGCTTTCTGTTGACCCCAAAAAGTGCGCCAACAGATGCCGGTCCCACCCGCGCTTGCGTGGGCGAATGTCCAACACGCTAAGACACGTGGACGGTCTAAAACGAACGGTCCGAAGGGGCGTGGGAGTAGCCCAACGACGCGGGACGGTGACGTTCGGAATCCGACGGGGTGTTCGTAATCCGATTGTACAATAATTCCCAACCGGTGCTCGTAAATATATATGTGAAAGTGTATAAATTCGATTTATGTATTGCAAGTAACTGAGAGAGTTGAGTAAATGTAGTCTTTTAGTATTGATTCTTGCATTAGCCCTTTGACATTATACAATGGGGGTATTTATAGTGATACATATGGAATGGGGGCCCTTGGATGAAGTGGCACGTGGCCTCATCTCCTTAGTTTAAACGTCTGTTCTTAGGCATGAGATTTGACTTGCTAGCTTACGGCGCATTTATCGCTTGTGCAGGGCCTCCATGCTAGTGACAAGACTTGACCTTTATGCTTATGACAGACATTCCATCAATCATTCGAATAAGATCTGTGCAGGCGATCTCTTGGGAGAAGTGACCATGGAGGATGTTTCCTTGTGGTTGAGGCTCGCGCATCAACTTCGGGGCTTCGTCCATTTGAGGACCTCAGCTACAACCAAAGGCTTCCACTCCTCGGGCCATGGGCCTCGGTTAGAAGCAGTTCGGATATAACCCACCTCGGCAATGTGGGCCACCTCGGCAGGAATGCCACGTGGATCATTAATGTAATGCGTGGACTTTAATGGAGTAAAATTTTTTTGAACCCCCAAATAATAGTCCACCAAGTCCAAGTATAGATATTTATATCATGATTGGAGTTAGAGAAGTTTTGCTGTAGGTTTATGATGAAGAAGCCGAGGTGGTTGAGAAACCGAAACTACGAGGCTTGAATGCTGAATGGGTGTGAAGAAGCCGAGGTGGGTGAGGAACCGAACCTGCGAGGCTTGAATGCTGAATGGCACATGAAGAAGCCGAGGTGGGTGAGGAACCGAACCTGCGAGGCTTGAAGGTTGAATAGGTGTGAAGATGCCGAGGTCCAATGGTAATGATTATGCTTTGGTCTCTGTGCCAATGATTTGATGTTTTGTGCTTGTTTTCGAGGAAAGGTAGCTAAACCGTTACGACTTCCAAGGCGCTGGCGCCGACGAATTAAAAATGCAATTATGAGCGCAGCTGGCGTTTCTAGAAGCAGACGCGTTGGAGAGGTGCGTGTGAGGTACGCATAGATAGGAGGCGTAGGATTTCAAAAACTGTTTGAATTCAACGCCTCGGATTGGATCTGAAATGGAGGGCTCAGATTGACTGAGATTTGATCTGACGGTTGGGGTTCGTCATGGACCTTTATAAAAGGCGAGAAAATCCCACTTTCCAGAAATTTTGAACACTTTGCATTCTCAAATTCTCTCAAATCTCCCATTTTTCGGCGTCAAGGTTGTCTGCGATTAGATTCCGACCAGTCTCCGTTTGTGTTGAACTGTTTTAGGTATTGTTTGCATAAAACACCGTTGTTATTCTTTGTCCTCAAAAAATGGAGTCCACTTCGGGTAGGGAGCTTGTCACAGTAGCGTCTTTAGACCATGGGGTAGGTCATGGGGGGACGTCCGAGATGGATAGGTATGCCATGGCCGAGGAGGACGTGGATTATACCCAGGAGTGGGGGGGCTTCTAGAGTGCCCTCAAACATGACGGGGAAGAGGTTGGGGGAACTTAGGGAGAGGTACAGTGTGCCTCATCACATAGAGATGTTGGTCCCCGAACCGAACGAGCGGGCCTGCTATCCAAGGCCTGGCTGCGTTGCCGTGAGTGAATATCTGTTCAAAGCAGGTATGCGTCTTCCTTTGCACCCCTTTTTTAGGGCGGTGCTTAGGAAATTCATGCTGTCGTCGACCCAGGTTCTACCGAATGGGTGGAGCCAGCTGGTCGGCTCGTACTTCCTGTGGAAGGAAGTGTCACTGGGGGAGGACATGCCTCTTCATGTCTTCATGACCCTGTTCCAGCCCCGGGTAATTGGGAAGGAGTCAAGGGGGTGGTACTACCTCACGCCTTGGGGGGCTCACGCACCCTTTGTGGTGGGACTTCCTTCCTCTATCAAGGGGTGGAAGGAGTCCTGGTTCTGGGTGCGAGGTAAATGGCAAGCAGTGGAGGGTGACAAAGCCTTGTCATGCACAGTGCCGACCCAGTACTACGAAGCTCGTGAGTCTCCCGACCTCTGCTTGTGTTTTGAAATCAGAGTATTTACTCGTCTAACTGTTGAAGGTTCATCTTTGCAGATAGTAGTACGAGGTTCGAGCTCAGCAGGGAGGAATTCGAGGTGATAGAGGACATTTACAAGAGGCCTCTGAAGCTTCGGCACTTCGATCACCTGATTGATAGAAGCAGATACTTCTTGGACTTCGGGTTAATGGCATCCAGAGGTATGGGGCTCCAACACTTGATGTTTAACTTGAATGTTTCTTGTGCTGATGCTAATCTATGGTGCAGATAAATTCAAGAAGAGGGAGTACCCAGCTCCAGACATGGCCTCCATCTTGAAGGCCACTTCTACTGTAAAGGCGAGGCCCCTAAAGCCCGGGTCCAGTGGAGCAAAGGAAGTTCGAGGCAGGGTTGAGCGCCTGTCGAAGGACTGCACTCCTAGGGCCTCGGAGGAGGCTAAGAAGAGGAAGCTGGTGCACATCTCCAGCTCAACTGGCAAGTTCGGGACTTCAGTGTCCCATAGGGCAGAACAGACCGGTGAGCCAAAGCTCCTTGCTGCAGCCTCTGAGGCCATCAAAATGGAGATGGTAAGAGAGGTGGAGGCTGAAGAGGCCAGAGAAGAGGCTGCAAGGCGAGCTGTAGAAGCCGCCGAAGAGGAGGCGGCGAAGGAGAAGCCGGTTCGGGAGAAGGGGAAGTCTCCTAACTTCCTAGCTGGGAGGGAGGATGAGCTGGCCCCAGCCTTGGTGGAGGCTCTCCCTGAGGAAATCAGAGGTGCCACCGAGAGCTTTTATAAGTTCTGAACGGAGAGGTGGAAGCTTCATGCCTCGTCTTGTGATGCCACCGACCTCACAAGGGCACTGGTGAGCCAAAGCGCCCAGACCTTTGGCCTCGCGCTCGAATGCAGGGAGGCATTAAGTGAATTTCAGACAAGGACTCACGCCTCAGAGGGGAAGGCTGCCTCCCTTGCAGAGGAGGTCAAAGTTGCTAAGGCCGAGGCCGAAGAAGCTAAAGCACAGAGGGTAGAAGAAGCGGCGAAGCTCGAGTCTGCTTTGGCCCAAATCGAGGCCCTAAAGAGGGAAGTATATGAGTCACAATGCGAGGTGGCCTCCTTAACAAAGAAGGTGGAGGTCTCCAATGAACACCAAAAGGTGACTGCTGAGGCTCTGGAGCAGGCGAATCTCGCCTTGGCCGGCGCTCGTGATGCCAATCAGTTTCTCGAAGGCAAGGCGAAGTGGTATATGAACGACGCCTCAGTTGCCAGAGAAGAGGCCCGAACTGCAGCGGAAGAGGCGATGAAGGCATACATCGCCAATTTCCATACTACAGAGGAGTATAAAAGCTTCAGCGATTACTGGAGGAACTTCGCCTATGCCGAAGTGCTGGAGAGGACAGAGGAGCTTTATCCCAATTTGGACCTGGCACAACTTAGGTCCGAATTTGTGGATGAGGTTCCTCAGACCCCAGCTGAGGAAGTGCAGGGTGATGAGGCAGGGGAAACAACTACTGATGCCCAGGTTGCCGAACCCCCCAGTGCTGAGGCGCCTCCTTCATCTAGCCAGGCTTAGATTAGGTTTTCCTTTTCAGTACTCTGTGTAATGGCCAGAGGCCCTCCTTTGTAATCCCTTTTGAATATTAATATAATGTTTTTCTTCCTTCATTGTTGTTCTTTATCCAAGTTTTTATGCCTCGTTTAAACAAACGAACTGGAAGTTGGTAAGAGCACGAACTAAATAACTTTAACAAATGAACGTAACTGTATGGACCTCGGACTTAAACATAACTTCCAGCTGTTGGAGCCTCGGATTTAAACAAATGAACGTAACTTAAGGAAATGAACATAACTTAAGGAGATGAACTGTTGGAGCCTCGGACTTAAGCAAATGAACATAACTTAAGGAGATGAACTGTTGTGGCTTCTCCCCCCGGCGTTCAGCCAGGCAAAAGGGAGGCATGTGCTGGAGCCTCGGAGTTCAAGCGAGGTGGCCCAGTGGTGGGTCACGAGCCTCTCCTCCGAGGTTACGACGCATCCCAGACATGGTGGATGGTGCAGCCATGTTGAGGCTTCTCCTCTCGGCGCTCAGCAAGGCTAAAAGGGAGGCATGTGCTAGAGCCTCGGAGTTCAAGCGAGGTGGCCCAGTGGTGGGTCCCGAGCCTCTCCTCCGAGGTTACGACGCATCCCAGACATGGTGGATGGTGCAGCCATGTTGAGGCTTCTCCCCTCGGCGTTCAGCAAGGCCAAAAGGGAGGCATGTGCTAGAGCCTCGGAGTTCAAGCGAGGTGGCCCAGTGGTGGGTCCCGACCTCTCCTCCGAGGTTACGACGCATCCCGGACATGGTGGATGGTGCAGCCATGTTGAGGCTTCTCCCCTCGGCGCTCAGCAAGGCCAAAAGGGAGGCATGTGCTAGAGCCTCGGAGTTCAAGCGAGGTGGCCCAGTGGTGGGTCCCGAGCCTCTCCTCCGAGGTTACGACGCATCCCAGACATGGTGGATGGTGCAGCCATGTTGAGGCTTCTCCCCTTGGCGCTCAGCAAGGCCAAAAGGGAGGCATGTGCTAGAGCCTCGGAGTTCAAGCGAGGTGGCCCAGTAGTGGGTCCCGAGCCTCTCTTCCAAGGTGACAATGTAGTATAACGATTTAATCAACGCATTTTATTGAGCCATAGAAATATTACAAAGGCTGGGAAAGTAATCCAGCATGATACAATTCACTGATAAAAGATTCTGAGGTGTTCAATGTTCTATGGACGGGGTTGTGCCTTGCCGTCCATGTCTTCAATTCAGTAGGTTCCAGGTCGGATTTCTTTTCTGATCTTGTATGGACCTTCCCAGTTCGGTCCCAGGGAGCCAAAATCGGGTTCTTTTGAAGATGGAAAGACCCTCCTGAGCACGAGATCGTTGATTCGGAAAGACCTCTTCTTGACTTTGGAGTTGAAGTACCTTGTCATCTTCCTTTGGTAGGTGCCTAGCCTCAGCTGGGAGTCGTCCCTTCTCTCCTCAATGAAATCGAGGTCTAGCCTTCGGAGCTCATCGTTGGTCACTTCACTAAAGTGCAGACGCCGTGGAGATGGGAGTCCGACCTCCACGGGGCTCATCGCCTCAGTCCCAAAAGCCATGAGGAAAGGGGTCTCCCCGGTTGGGGTCCTAGTGGTGGTTCGGATTGCCCAAAGTGCTTGGGGCAGCTCATCAACCCAAGCTCCCTTGGACACATCAAGTCTCCTTTTCAGGACGTGCTTGATTGTCTTGTTTACGGCTTCAACCTGGCTATTGGCTTGTGGGTGGTGAGGTGTAGAGAAGTGCTTCTTTATGCCAAGATTTTCACACAGTTCTCTAACCTTCTTGTTATCGAATTGCCTGCCATTGTCTGAGACGATCGAGTGGGGAATTCCGAACCGACAAATGATATTCTTCCATAGGAACTTGGAGGTGTTTGCTTCTGTAATTTTTGCTAGTGGTTCAGCTTCGACCCACTTCGTGAAGTAATCAATGGCCACTATTGCAAAACTTGCGCCTCCTCTACCCTTTGGTAGAGGGCCTATGAGGTCCACACCCCACTTTGAGAAAGGCCAGGGGCTGGAGACCGCAGTCAGATCCTGTGATGGTCGTCTTTGAACGGGAGAGAATTGTTGGCACTTGTCACATTTTCGCACAAATTCGAGTGCATCCCGTTTCAGGGTAGGCCAGTAATATCCTTGCCTCAGTATTTTTTGTGCCAGAGATAGGCCTCCAGAGTGGTTGCCGCACACTCCCTCGTGGACTTCTCTTAGTATGTATGTAGCCTCTTCTCCTCCGACACATCGTAAGAGTGGAGAGGAGAAACTTCTCTTGTAAAGAATGTCATCGATGAAGAGGAAATGGGCTGACCTCCTTCTCAGCTTGTAAGCCTCATTTTTGTCGGTGGGTAGCACCTGGTCTTTCAGATATGCTATAATTGGTTGCATCCATGTGGGAATTCCACCGACCCACATGACATTAGGGGCCTCGGTTGAAGGCAGTAGGAGATGCTCGATAGGCACTACAGCGAGTAGCTCTGAGTCCTTGCTACTAGCCAGCTTCGAGAGTGCGTCCGCATGAGCATTTTCGATGCGGGGAATCTGGATTAACTCGAACTTTTTAAAGGATGGGATGAGGCTCATCACCATTTTCAGATAGGAGGCCATTGTTCTGTCTTTGGCTGAGAAATTACCATTGACTTGGCTAACAACCAGCTGGGAGTCACTATTGACGAGTAGCTTCTTTACTTGCATTTCCTTGGCCAGTCTGAGGCCTGCAAGGAGTGCTTCATACTCTGCAACATTGTTGGTAGCTTTGAACCCGAACCTCACGGCTGAGGTGAGTTTGTGACCCTCGGGGCTGATGAGGACAACCCCGGCACCTGAGCCGACATCCCCAGCTGAGCCATCTATGAAGAGACTCCACGTGGGGAGTTCGAAGGGCTCCATGATTTCATCCACCTCGGGTAGGTTGGCGAATTCAGCGACAAAGTCTGCTAACGCTTGCCCTTTGATGGCCGCCCTTGCTTTGAACACGAGGTCAAATTCACTTAGTTCCACTGCCCATTTCAACAATCTTCCCGAGGCATCGGGCTTCTGGAGTACTTGCCTCAGGGGAAAATTTGTAAGTACATGGATTGTATGAGCTTGGAAGTAAGGTCTCAATTTCCTAGAGGCCGTGATTAAGGCCAAAGCAAGCTTCTCCATATCGGGGTATCGGGTCTCCGGCGATAGGAGCGCTTTACTCGTATAGTAGACGGGAAGTTGGGTGGACCCTTCTTCTCGAATCAAAACCGAACTGATGGCGTCATTGGAGACTGCGAGATATAGTTGCAAGATGTCACCGGGCTTCGGCTTGGAGAGGAGGGGGGCCTGCCCCAAGTGCCTTTTCAATCCTCGGAAGGCCTCTTCACATTCTTCAATCCATTGGAATTTCTTCCCAGCCTTGAGCACTTTGAAAAATGGGAGGCACTTGTCAGTTGCTTTGGAGACGAAGCGACTAAGTGCTGCCACTCGTCCGGTTTAGCTTTGCACCTCCTTTGGCTTTTGAGGGGACCACATCTGGCACAGAGCCTCAATCTGCTCGGGATTTGCTTCAATTCCTCGCTGGTTGACCATGTACCCCAAGAACTTGCTGGAAGCCACCCCAAAGGCACATTTCAAGGGGTTGAGCCTCATCCTGTACCTTCTCAATATTTGGAAGGTGTCGTTGAGGTGTACTATGTGGTTCTCTGCTTCTAGGCTTTTTACCAGCATGTCATCCACGTAGACCTCCATTGTCTTACCAATGAGGTCGGTAAACACTTTGTTCACGAGTCTTTGGTAAGTTGCCCCGGTATTCTTCAACCCGAAAGGCATCATTCTATAGCAATAGAGGCCTCGGTCCGTGATGAAAGAGGTGTGCTCCTCATCGGCCGGGTGCATGGGGATCTGGTTGTAGCCGGAGTATGCATCCATGAAGCTCAACAACTCGTGCCCAGCCGTGGAGTCCACCAATTGGTCAATTCTTGGAAGCGGAAAGCTATCTTTCGGGCAAGCTCTATTAAGGTTGGTAAAGTCGATGCATACTCTCCATTTGCCATTGTGTTTCTTAACCAAGATCGGGTTGGAGACCCATTTCGGATAAGTGGCCTCCCTGATGAAGCCATTTTGGATGAGCTTCTGAACTTCTTCCTTTAGGGCCTCATACCTCTCTGGATTGAGGGCTCTCCTTTTTTGTCTATGCGGGGCGAAATTAGGATCGATTTTCAAGTGGTGGCAGCTGACCTTGGGGTCTATGCCTACCATGTCCTCATGTCTCCAGGCGAAGACGTCGAGGTTCTTGCCTAGGAAGTCCTTGATCTTTTCTCTCAAAATGTTGGATAAGCCCCTGCCTATCTTCAACATCTTTGACGAATCTCGGGGGTCGGCTGAGAAGCTCTCAAGTTCCTCTACAGGGGACGCTTGAGGCTCATGTTCCATTATGCGGGGGTCGAGTTCATCAACGATTAACACCTCCTGAATAGGCGGTGCATCAATCATATCAACATTTTCCTGGCCGGCGGGAGCGTCACCTGGGACATCCGCCATGACCACATCAGCCATGATCATGTGGACGTCCCGGGGCTCTACCTTCTTAATGGAGCTCAGATAGCACTCTCGCGAACCTCTCTGGTCGCCCCTCACAATTGCCACCCCATTTTCTGTTGGGAATTTCATGCATAGGTGGTGGATGGAGGTAACTGCTCCCAATTCCTTTAGGGCCGATCTACCCAAGACTCCGTGATAAGCCGACCGGCTGTCGACTACGAGGAACTCCATAAAGTTCATCGTAGTTTGAGGAGATTCTCCCATCTCTACTGCCAGTGTTATCTTTCCCCTCGGAGTGATGCTATCTCCGGTAAATCCGTACAATGGAGTGGTGGTGGGCGTCAACTGGTGGTCCAATATCATCTTGTCAAAGGCGGACCCGAATAAGATGTTGACGGAGCTGCCGTTGTCGACTAGCATTCGTTTGAGCCCATTTCGGGCTATGACAGCTCTCACCACCAGCGCATCGCAGTGGGGGTAATGAACTCCTTCGGCGTCTTCCTGGGTGAATACAATGGGTGGTACTTGGTTTCTTCGAGAGCTACTATCCACAATGTGGCTTGTCAGAGGGGGGTTCTTAGCCTCCCTAGCATAATTTCTTTTGGCGTTCCGTGTTTCGTCGCCAACATAAGGGCCTCCAAATATGGTGTCTATCTCGTGGATAGGGGCCTCATCCTGAGTTTGCCTATTTCTTCGGTGTCTACGCCCTTCCCTGGGCCTCTCTATGTCTTGCTCTCATCGCCTTGGGGAGACATCCCTTTGACGAGGAGCGGCCGCCTCACGCCCATGTTGGTTGTCTTGCCTGGAAGGGGGCCTGTTTGCCTGGGGGCGAGTTATGTCTTTCCCTGGCGGGCTCCTGCCGGGAGCGGTGCGCATAATCTCTGCAATCCGCGGTGTCGTGCTCATAGGACCTATGGTACGAACAGTATTTAGGGAGGTTCGTATTGGACCTATTTTTAGGTGCAAAACCTCGGCCTCGACCTCTTCTCCTACAGGGTCCCTGCTGGGCCTGTATCTGGTGTGGGTCCGCGATTGGGTTGACATCCTCATAAGCCAAGGTTGGCACCGCGTTCAGAGTTGTAGTGGCCAGAGCTTGGCCAGAGTTCTGATTTCCAGATCGGTTCATCTGGTAGTCCATGAGGTGAGAGGTCGGTCCCCTACCTCGCTGTCTTTGAGGAGGTGGGAGGCCCCTGCTCGCCCTGTTCCTATGCTCAATCAATTCTTCATTGATTATCTCCCTTCTCATCATCTCTAGTAGGGCATCATATGTGGTTGGGTCTTGATTCTGCACATCCCTCCAGAATAGGGTGTTCATGTTCAATCCTCCTCTCAACGCAGATAGTGCCTCTCTGTCGGTGACTTGTACACAGTAGGTCATTTCGTCGGTGAAGCGGGATATGAAGTTTTTCAAGGACTCGCCATGCGCCTGTCTCATGTCTTGAAGACGCTGAATGGGGGCCTCCCCTTCCCTGCTCACTGCGAACCTCTTCAAGAAGGTAGTTTTGAACTCGGGCCAGCTTTGGATGCTCCCAGATGGTAGCCTACTATACCAGATTTCAGCAGCTCCACTGAGGGTTAAATGGAATGCTTTACACTTCACAGCTGGGGTGGCTCCCCTCAGGCTCATGTGAGTTTTGTAAGCGTTGAGTGCTTTTCTGGGTCACCTCTCCCATCATACTCTGGTATTTTTGGCATGACATAGTGGCTCGGGACCTGGGCATTTCTCAGTTCTCTTGAGAATGGCAGGTTCTCATCATCATCGTCCAAGTCACAAGACCTCTGTTGCTCATCAGAATCGTATTCTTCGACCTCGTACCTCGGTTGTTGGTGAGAGGGTCCGGGCTGGTTCCTAGCCTCTTCCTCCCTCCTTTGTGGCCTACTTCTAGGCGGGACAGCGCGGGGGGCATTTTCCTGCCTTCTCTCCGGCTGCTGGGGCATCAGAGGTGGAGGCTGTGGCCTCGTCCGAGGCTGCTGAGCCTGCTGTTGACTGGGTCTTGCTTCGGTAGGGCTGATTCTGTCAAAAACACTTCCTGCTCTCCCCTGTCTTGGATCTTGCTCATATGGAGGTGGGAAGTTATCATGGCTCATTTGGACCTCGGAGGGCCGGCCAGATGCATAATTGGAAGAAATGTCAACTCCCACTTCCCTCTCGAATGGACTTTCACCTCGGCCATGGTCTGGCGAGGCAGCCCTATGACTTTGCACCTCGTCCTCTTGCTGATAGTGCCCATGGGGGGCATATGGAGGAATGGGGAAACCTCCTTGGCCTTGCATCTGGGCCATGAGCTCCCTCATGGCTAAGTTTTGGTTGGCTATATCCATCATGTTGGCTGCCATGGTAGCCATTTCTCTTGATAGTCGTGCTGTCGCACGCATCCCACCTCTCCTTTGGTGGTGGTGGAGCCTCGGCCGAGCTGCTGGGGCAGCAGGCTGGGGAGGCACATTCGTACTTTCTCTTAGCCTCCTTGGGGGAGTATCTTCGTTAGAACTCATTTTCCTTTTATCAAACTTAGATTTCCCTAAGTGATAGGGGTTCCTCCTGTTCTTTTTCAAGAGCAAATCCTTTTTCAAGGGGGGTTACCCAAATGTTTTTCAGTAAGCTTTTACCACAAGGTTGCTCGTGGTTATAGTATGGTTTCCCACAGACGGCGCCAATCTGTTGACCCCAAAAAGTGCGCCAACAGATGCCGGTCCCACCCGCGCTTGCGTGGGCGAATGTCCAACACACTAAGACACGTGGACGGTCTAAAACGAACGATCCGAAGGGGCGTGGGAGTAGCCCAACGACGCGGGACGGTGACGTTCGGAATCCGGCGGGTTGTTCGTAATTCGATTGTACAATAATTACCAACCGGTGCTCGCAAATATATATGTGAAAGTGTATAAATTCGATTTATGTATTGCAAGTAACTGAGAGAGTTGAGTAAATGTAGTCTTTTAGTATTGATTCTTGCATTAGCCCTTTGACATTATACAATGAGGGTATTTATAGTGATACATATGGAATGGGGGCCCTTGGATGAAGTGGCACGTGGCCTCATCTCCTTAGTTTAAACGTCTGTTCTTAGGCATGGGATTTGACTTGCTAGCTTACGGCGCATTTATTGCTTGTGCAGGGCCTCCATGCTAGTGACAAGACTTGACCTTTATGCTTATGACAGACATTCCATCAATCATTCGAATAAGATCTGTGCAGGCGATCTCTTGGGAGAAGTGACCATGGAGGATGTTTCCTTGTGGTTGAGGCTCGCGCATCAACTTCGGAGCTTCGTCCATTTGAGGACCTCAGCTACAACCAAAGGCTTCCACGCCTCGGGCTATGGGCCTCGGTTAGAAGCAGTTCGGATATAACCCACCTCGGCAATGTGGGCCACCTCGACAGGAATGCACGTGGATCAGGATGAATGGGCCACTGGCCCAGGTGGGTAGGACAGGTGTGACAACACGCAACACTTTCTATCTGAGATTTTTTTTTTTTTTTAAATTCGAATTTCCTTTTTGATTTCAAAATTCGATTTTATGAGGACATCTTAGTTAGGGCTAAACAAAGAAATTGTAAAATCGTAAAATTGACAATTAATTAATAAATACCCATCAATTAATTAATTAAATCATACTTAAATATCCATCAGTAATCATAATTTTGAATGCAAAACCCTTAAATTGGATGAAATGTTAACAACTGTCGTTTAGCCATTATCAATCGTCCATTACAATTGAGTAAATAATTAAATCTAGATTTTAGTTCAAACTCACACATTTCTTTCTCTTCTACTAATAATTTTCTTATATTTTGACTAAATTTTCAGGTCAGCTTATTCAAATTTTCTTATTTTTTTAGGAATTATTTGCTATACTTTGTTAGTAGTTATGTCGCTTGTCAAATTTGTAAAAGGCTCCCTTAAAGTTTTAGTGGATAGTATTTTGTTTATTTGCTTAATTTCTTGGTGAGGTCACACAATTAATTATTTACATTTTAACTGACTTTCTAGATTTTATCGTCAATTGTTAGAATCATTTGATGGATTACTTAAATTGTTGTTTTGAAGTTTAGGTCAATGGGCCTTTTGACATATTATTTTGGTGAAAATTAAATACAAGATTATCCCCAAAATTGTTAAAGATGTGTTAACTATTAAATATTCACAATTATTTATGAGTCGCATTCCTTACTAGTGGTCAAATTCTTAATTCCTTTAAGAGGCCACTGAGTGTAAATATGGTTGATGCAATGATTTGTCATAAAAATTGCATAGTAACAAAGAACATATAATGATTCATCATATTTAGATAAAGTAGAAGTATTGGATGATTCATAAAAAGTTATTCAATGTATTATTGTATTTGATATTTATATTCATTTTTATTTATTAGTTATTTTATATCTAATTAATGAATGCATGGTTAAAATGTTTCTATTATAGAACTTTGGTTTGTAATATTTTTAATGATAATATTTATGTTATAATATAAAAAAATTTAGACTAAAATTTATGATTTAAGTTATTCGATATATGTTACTAAAGCTATCAATGGATTGAATTTTAATCAAAATCCAATGAAATTAATGAGAGATGAATTTAGGGTTTCAGTACGATAATCCGATTAAGATTCGAATCCGATAATCTGTTAACTAAATGGAGCAAATATGGATATAGGTCAATCCGATCCGATTTATTATAATAATATAATATATTTTATATATTATATCATAATCTAGTAAACATAATTTTTTTCATTTTGAAAATTATATTATGCTTTACATATAATTTTCAAATAATAAATAATATTAGATAATAGTATAATATTGTTAATTGAAATATTCGAAGAGATTTAAATTTTTTTTTAATTAAAATAAAATAAAAATAACTATAGTAATTTGTTTTATAACATCAAAAACTAATAATTAATATGTCCAAAAATAATTTACATTGTTTAAATTGATATTATTTGTGATTATAATCTTGTTGAGGCTATGATTTTTAATGAAAATAACAAAATAAACTAGTAACACTTAGAATTGACAATTGGCTAGTATCCCACATTGAAATATTACTAAAATGTTTAAAATTGAGTATCCTTTAAAAAGTTAGTATCCCACATTGGAAGATTACTAAAACATTCCAAGAAAAGTCTCATTTAAAAAATGAGCTAAATGAGCAACACTTGGATAAAAAATTGATTTGGGCCTTTTAGTATAAAATAGGTGAGCCCATCAAGATAGTTAAAATATTTTTTGGAAAAAAATCATATTACCCGAAAAAATAGTGGATTTTTTTTTTCAAATTCGGATCGGATATTCGATAACATAGCAAATTGAATATGGATTTAACAATCAAATATCCATTGGATTATCGGATCAGAACGGATAGGATAATATTTATTAACGGATCGAATCGGATTGGATCTGGCCAAATCCGCTCCATATCCGATCTATTTACAGCCCTATATGTTACTTTATCTCATTAAACCGTGGTTTTAAACCGAACAAAATCGAAAAAAGTGAATTGGATTGGATTGATTTGGTTTAAAAAAATTTCAAAATAATTTAAGAGGTTTGATTTGAAAATATCTCATAAACCGTCCAAATCGAATCGTGTTCATCCCTAATTTTAGTTATTTATTTAAGTCGATATATTCTACATCATTTTATGTTAGAAGTTACGATTAAATCCCATTTTCAAAGCTTATGAATGTGTTGTGTTGTCATCGTCATACTTGCCATGAAATAATCATCATTTGTACGCAAGGACTGAGTATACAAACATTGAGATTGATTTACTGACATGTGAGGATATATTTCATATTACTCAAGAGAGATTGCTAAATGAAATATGTACGTTGATCATCAAGTTCAAATGTGATTTTTTATTTTTAAAAAAATGAAAATTAATCAGACGTTTACACAAAATAACATACGAAATCCTATAAATCTTATCACCAATTAGAATACTAAATTCAGCATGAAAAATCAGATACTTAAATTAAAAAATTTCAAAACAAAAATGGGAAGAAGTGAAAGATGATTTGGTCTTGTCCTTTTCTTTTTAAAAAAAAAAAAACAAATTATTTTCTAAAACGAGAAAGAAAATAAATATGAAAATAGTTATTTGTTTTGGGGGATCTAGACGACAAACTCACATAATGTTGGGCATTCCAGCCTCAACATTTATTAAATAGAAGAAGAATAAATACTTTTAATAATATCTATTTGCGTTGACTACCTTTGTCACGTGACATAATTGGGTCAAAAATTGAACCTGCAAATCATCCGGACTCTAATTTTAGTTTCTTTTACCCAAAATTCAGACCTTACAACATTAATAATAAAATAAAATATTTCAAACAAGAAAAATTATAAATTTGATTTCATTGCCAGAAATCCGATTCTTAAAAATGACAAAAGCACTCGCAATAAACCTTAAAGTTCAGGGAAACATGAAACAAATGCTATAAAGTTGGATGGTTAATTTAGAAAAAATTAAGGTTGATTGGCTAAATTGATGCCCCAACCGATGGGAAATTTTACACCAATCCCTTTCAAAAGTTTGAGCAACAAGAAATTTAACCAAGCTCCACTTTAGGAATTACCTAAGCAAAAAGTTGCAAATCTGTGCCTAGCAAAATTCAAATAAACGTACTAATTTGAGAACTGCTTAAATCAAATCAGCTGAAGTCAGTTCGGGACTCTGCTCGTATTGCAAAATGTGGAAACCTTAATCGCAGGTTTATCGACGTCGATGAGCTCAAAGACACAAGTATCTCCAGCCTTGAGGTTTTTTTTCCTTAATAAATGTCACCAATCCTTGGTTCAAAACCAAAACCTTACCTTCTCTTAGATGGACGACGCTAAGCAGCCACTTCTTACCATCACAATCATGAAGTTCAAGGCTCTTTAGAGAACTTGAAAGATGCGCAAGAAATGCGGGTGGCATGCACTTCAGAAACCGGAAAAATTGCAGTAAACTCAAATTTGGAGAAAGACGAGAAAGAAACATAACTCGGTAACATAAAACTCTATCTTACCAATATCTTTCCTGACAGATTGTATGGTTTCAACACGACAGTAAACGTAGGATTCTTGGGCAAAAATTTTCCTGCTGCATGTAACACAACTTTTAAATTCCAAATGATTATTTCTTTTCATTTTCATACTTCAACAATTTGCATAAGAGGAAATCATTTCTAGAAACAATCTTACCGATCAAAATAGATATCTGTAAAGAACTTACTTGACTTAGCTTTCTGATTGGCTTCAGTACATGGGATTGCCTCTCCAACATTCTTAGTTATGGGATTCTTAGGTTTGCTTTTGTTGAGGTGAAGTGATTTATCCAAGACTTGTTTAGTGGGTTGAGATGTATTTGACTTGCCATGACTTTTCTTCATGTTAGATAACGATGCCGATATTTCGATGTCTCGGCTGAATTTACCTTATCTCCTTTGACTCTATGGGCAAATTCAGTTGAAGAAAAAGACAACTCATACATGGTCTGATGATCACAAGTTGCATTACCCATGAATTCATTTCTAGAGGGGCAGGCCACTGGTTTGCCACCGATGGAAGATAGTATTTTAACAGAGTCATCATCACTGTGCTCTTCCATTATAGGGGGAATCAATGGTTTACCAGTGAAGGGATCTAAACTTTTTACAGAGTCGTCAGAGATAGAATTCTTCTGTGTTTGTTTTTTCAATCTTACGCTTACCATTTTGGCGGATAGTAAACCTCAGTGGCTGTCAAGTCAAATACATTAACATTAAAATTTGAATTTCCAGAAAGTAAAAAGTATTTGAAGAGTAAAAAGTAGCCATAACGGACAGAATGGTCATCAACAAACTTCTCCCAGCCGTCATTAAACCAAAGAGACTCCTCCACCTTTTCCAGTCTCACACACCAAAGGGCACCAATAGAATCAGTAAGTCTAACAACATTGGAGAGTTGATGACCATTGTTGGGTTGTGTGCCCATATAGTATATTTTGTTATGATAAAATAATCATTTATTATAAATAAATTGTGGTTTTATTTATTTGTTGCATTATTTATTATTGAGTATGCAAATTAAAGTGCCTATGATCACTTGAGATAATATAAGTTGGGTATTTGCGCTGAGAAGTACAGTATGACACAACTTATATTTTGATCATAAATAATTTGTTCACAACGAATGTATAAGGGTTGGCACCTTGTACTGGAAGGTTGTAGTGTTGACCAAGTCACTATTTGGGTTTGTGATTTGTCCTTATCATAGAAATAGTTAAAGGTGACACTAGTACACTTGGAGTGTATTGAACGGACCGCGTGTCGAATTTAATTCTATAGCATGACCGTGTGGAGAATTAAATTCCACTAGATCTCTGTGTATTTTATCTAAATCCCTTGACAGGATTATGTATATCTTTTCGTGATTTTAATTGTTCTTTGATTCATCAATGGGTGAGATCAATTTGATTGGTCAAATATCTCGATGAGTTGGGAACTTGAAAATGAGCGGAGTAGAGAACATGAATTCATGTCGGGAACCGTCACCCTAAAATATGGGTAGAGTGACTACTTAAGTATTTTCTGTTGAACGGTTAAAATCTAAGCTCAGTGTTTAGCGACGGCTAAACTTCGACATCTGTGATTGGTTCACAGGACCGTTGAAGAAAATGAAACTTAAGTTAGTGAAAATAATTAGAGGGGCAAAACGGTCATTTATGCTCGTACCTAATTATCGGATCTCGGACGGGGATAAAATACATGTACAGCAGGTCAGAGGAAAGTATTACAGATTTATTGGTTTCTGTGATCTTATATATTCATAGAGTTCAGTCTTTTGCCTTTAGTGGAAAAAGCAAAGACTAATAATTAGATTGGGTGGTCTAGGGTCGACTAGACATGATCTAATTATTGGAGCTTGGATAATATATGTCCGATCAGGTCCCTGTGGTAGCTCTATGAAGTATTGGAACTTAATTACGGTAATTATAATAGTTTTTGGCTTAATTGCAATTACAATAAAGTTTTGTACTTAGTTGTAATTACTACGAAAGTTGTAAACTTAATTATAATTGTAATTAAAGTTAAAGGACTACACATGTAATTAAATGTAAACTAATTGGATTTGGACTAGAACTCCTATTTGAATGTGGAATTATTGATGTATAAGGATTGGAACTCTTTGGTCTCTATATATATAGAGATTATATGGATCCTAGACATCCAATGGAATAGAATTATATAACATTCATAATTCCATGGTGTTCGACTTTTAAAGAGAGAGAAATAGAGAGAAAAATTTTGTTTTTCTTGATTTTTCAATTGTCCAGTTCAAGAATTGGTTTTCTTGATTTAATTAAAAGAAGGTGCCCACCCACCGGTGTAGTCTTGACTTTGGAGAATATCATAGAAGACTTGGAGGTTGGAAGCATCAAGTTCTTGGAATTAAAAAGCTGGAAGTTCGTGATCCAAAAGGCTGGAAGTTCGTGATTCAGAATTAATTCAAGAATTGATCGTCGAATTTAGGTAAAAATTTGAATTCATCATTTTTGATATAATATGCACGTGAACATCTAGAAGATCTTGTTTTTGAATTAAAGAAATTTTTTAATTTCTGATTAATTCCGCTTCCGCATTCCAACAACTGGTATCAGAGCAATCTAGATCGTTCACGTGCTTGTTATTTCTGAATCTT
The DNA here is from genome assembly GCF_002742605.1 of Olea europaea var. sylvestris. Lineage (NCBI taxonomy): Eukaryota > Viridiplantae > Streptophyta > Magnoliopsida > Lamiales > Oleaceae > Olea > Olea europaea. Next base: position 172,738 of record NW_019235742.1, read on the forward strand.
GATTGCATGTTCTAGTCGAGCGATGTCTAGGAATATTTTATTTTGTGATGATTGAATGATTGGATTATTTTAAATTGTAAATCAATTATTTGTGGCCAGTCCTTGATTGTAATTTGATATTTTGAGTCTGTAACAAGATAGGTGGATTACGACTCCATCATCTTGATTTAATTTTCTGTTCAATTAGATTCAATAGGAATTATGTAATTCTTGTATTTTGGATCTTGTAAATTGAAAGAGAATTGAAGACTGAAGATCGGTGGATGAGCATAGAAGATTACGGCAGAATAAAAAAAAAAATGGAAGGGCGCCTGGAATTTAGTCTGTGCACTGCTTCCCATGTAATTTTCTATTTGATGGATCTATTAATTGTTGAAACCAAGAAAACATTCTGGGGCAGTGGAATTTTTTTAATATAGATGTATTAATTATGAAACCAAGGAGACAATTGAAGAGTGACCGCCTGCCTCGAGTTTGCAGAATGTGTACTTTGCAATTGAATTATCGAAACTTGCATCTGTGATCTGACGTAAACTTCCTTTTTCCGTTAATTACAGTATTGCCACTCAATGCTAATTGATTTAATTGATGGCGTTAATTACAGTAATGCCATTCAATGCTAATTGATTTAATTGATGGCGTTAATATTCATAATGTTTCGAATCCAGATGAAGAGTCAAGCCTTAATTATGCCTTTCAGTTAATCAATGTCAAGTATCAATCGTTATTGGTGTCTGTCCCACTACTCTATGTTCAATATCAATATCAATCTTAATTTTATATTATTTTGTATTCAATCCGTTTGAATTTATAATTATTGCTATTCTCAAAAAAATTTATTGATATTGGGAAATTGGTGCCTTCATTAGTACTATTCTGAGTGCCAAAGGGCATATTTAGTAGAATTGTTTGTCTGTAACTATTACTAAAATATGTGGTTGCGGGCATGAGTTCAGAAATGAGAGAAAGTTAAGAACCTTCATTAGAATTAACACATGGATATAACTATTTTATTAATTTTAAAAAAAGTTAAAAGCAAAAAAGTTCTATTCATTTTTTTCCAACTTTTATTAATTGAAAAAGTATCTATTCATCTAATTATATGACATGTAAATACTTACAGAAAAGCTTTCGAGCTTACCAAGTATGCACTAAAAGATGTATTTTAAACAAATAGGTTTGGAGATTATTTTAATTGATTTTTCGTTTGAGTAAATTAAAAATATATATATAGAAATATAAAAAAAAACCAAGATAGTCGATGCTATATATTAATTCAACTTACCTAGACATGTAGTAAAAATGTTTAATAAATAAATTTCCAAAAATGTTCCAATGAGTGAGAAAGAGGAAGATAGCTGAAAAATGGTTAAAAAATCGTATGTTTTTGTATACAAAAAATGGAAAGGGCATACAATAATAATTTTAGCTAGAAAACTTATGAAATTTTTGCAATTAGATTATGGATAATGAGCTTTGGTGACCCCAATTTTTGCAATGGCAACGTGGACAACAGATGTCGGGCCCACTCGTGCCTATACAAGCAACTTTCGATACATTACGATCGGAACAACCAATTGGAGGATCTCCAACTGCAACAAATGCGGGAGATGCTCAATCGCATCTCATGCTACTGTAAATTGTGTAAAAAAAAAAAAAGTCAAACTTCAACAAAAAAATAAAAAATAACATGAGGCGGTGGAATTTGATTGAATTCCACCCAAAATCAAATTAGAAACAAACACACACACTACACACCGAAAAGAAATGAGGCAGAGAGAAAAGAAGAAGAGAAAAGAGAGGAAAATGAAGGGAAAAAAAAGGAGAAGAGGAAGAAAAAATAATAGGAAAGTTAGCCTATGTTTTTAGAAAATAAGTGGTCTACATTATTAAACTTGAATTCCTCAATTTTGAAAGGTAAGTAAAAACTTATTTATTGTCAAGTTATGTTTGATTTTATAGTTGTTAGATTGTTAGATTAAATTCAATTTTATTGAAAGGGTTAAGTATAAAAAACTATAAAATTGAGTAAGATGAAAGAAAAACTAGTTTTAGTGATTAAAGAGACTTTAGAAATCGCTTAAATGTGAAATGATTAAGTTTGGGTTTCGCCTATTTAATTATTGAAATTATTTAAAATAATTAATTATTTATTTAAAAATTATATCGTATTTCAGGCGACGATACTCACATCAAAACAGCTTACCAATCGGGTTGATTTTACGAACATAGTACTGTAAGTGGAAAAATATAAATATTTTTTATTATTTATAAATTAAGTATATTATCAAAATATGTGCAATTATGTGTTCGATTAAATGATTATTATGAAAATCTCTTTTATTATGATACATGTGAAATTTCAAGGATTATTTATTGTACGTTTGTGACTTGGTATATGAGACACGTGATATTAAGATTTGCTTGGTATGTGAGACGTGATATTGAGATTGATCAGAAAAGTACCCGTGATTATGTACTTCCTCTAGTTCACAGAGAGGCCTTGACCGTGTTCTATCCTATACGGAGGGTTTTGACCGGATATTGGTCTCGACTGTGTACATATAGTTCATAGAGGGACATTGGCCGTGTTCTAAAATTGATTACCAAAGGTCTTTGAGACCGGCTTTCATTCACGGATGGGGCCAAACGCTCGTGGCGAAAGGGCTTAGCCCGAGGGGCAAATTGCAAATTTTAGTCAAAGGGTACATTTTTGGTGGATCACATGTGATGTGATAAGATGATAGTATAGATTCAGCTGATGATTATATCGTGATTATGAGACGATATTTATAGTGTTATAAGAATGACTTACTTTTTGCTATAATTGTATGAGTCAATCATGTGAATATTAAGTGATATGAACCAAATGTTTGGTAAAAATATTTAAAGGAGAAAGTATAATTATTTTCGAACTCTTCCACTCACTGAGCTATAAACTCATATATTTTTCTGTAATTTTCTTATAAATAGCAATTGATTCTTTTAGTAGGAAGAGTCTAATGATTTCGGAATGAGAGCCACACGACATGTTAAGTGTTATAAACTCATATTGATGAGGCATAAAGTAAATAATTTGGGCCCATCTCATTATATTTTATATAGAATTTGATTTTGCCGCATATTTTGTAGTAAGTCATAGTCAGCCTTGGTGGTGGATCTAACATCTAGTCAGCATCTATCATCGGTGCACATTGCTAATGAACCGAGTTCCATGCCCAAGATGAGGCTTTTTTTATTAATGGGCCCAATTAAATTAAATAGTCGATATCACTTCAGTCAATGTAAGACTTCCCTATCACATACATGCTACGTAATTTATAGATGTAACAATAGTCCCCTACGTTTGAGTTGTACATTCATGTGCAGGTCGGACTTTAAAATATAAGTAGTCAACTAGGTAAGATCTTACAGATTGTCTCAAAAATATGAACAGCTCCAATATGAGGACTTACGAACTACCTCGAAAATATCCGTGCGAGCTTGAATAAGTGGAGGTTTTAGATTGCCTCGAAAGATAGATATCGCATATGATTTGTCAATAATTGATTCAGATCATAAAATGATTATTGAAGATTACATATGATCAATTTGATGCAATTTGGAGTGTCAAATGAGTGAAATAGAGTTGAAGTATTTTCACCAATCAATTTTCAATCAAAGAAGTTATGCTTTAAATTTTTAGGCTTAGTATAAGACCCATTAGCAAACTTTCGAATAAAAAATATTGTATTTCAAGAAGAATTGTAGCTCTTTGAGCTAGATTTCCTTGAAGAAATGAGAGATAAATTTCAAGCAAAATTGGCTTTTTGCCAGCAAAAAATGGCTAGGTATTATAACTCTAAAGTTAAGAAAATGTCATTTTCGCTTGAAAGAGAGCTATAAAACTATAAGTATGGATGGAAAGGCGTAGCCTCATCCATGGAATGCAAAGCATCTACGAAAGTACTACTAGTGGAAATGTAAATGAATTTTATGTACGATTTGTTTAAATTAAATGAAAGTTCCATATTAAAAATCTTTGTTTGCGGAAAAAGTACCTCTCGTTAACTAAATTATGGGAGAAGCATATGCATAGATGAACCATCCCAATGTGGAGAAGTATGGCAACTCTACGACGAGGTGGATCCTATCGAAGGCAAAATGGCTTGGAGATATTAACACCTCCTCCCATGTTTAGAATAGGCAATTGGAGCATTTTCAATAGGCTCTTTAAATATAAGATAATATTTATTTCAAAAATTAACCTTTAAAATTATGTTCTAAGAGACTCTTTAAATTAACATTTAAAAAATAAAGAGAGTTTATCTCTCCAAATTTAGTGTGTCCAACTCACTCTCTATGATTAAATGTACTCAAAGTACTTCAATTTTCAATGGAATAAATAATATATTAATTTTGAGGAAAACTGGGGAAATAAAATATAAGGAAAAATAATAAATATTTTTTCAAATATTACTTAAGAATATTTACACTCTAAATTATAAAATATGCTATTAAAAAATAAAGAGTCTCTTGAAAATACTTTTAGCCAACCGAAATGTGCAAACCACTTTACAACCCCGACACTATTAGTCATATTTTCCATTCAGAAATAAATTTTTATACAAAAATGATTTTTATTATAAAATAATATTTTATTTATAAAGTAATTTTTGAGTTTATCTACAATATTTTTAGTTCAAGTATTTTTATTTGTAGGTTAATTTTGAACAAAATATGTTAAATTAAAAATAATTATTTATAAAGAATAAAATTAGAAAAGAATATGAAAAATGGTGAAAATCTATCGATGTGGTGGATTTCATAAACAGTGCCATGAATTTAAACAGTGAAAAAAAAAGGAAAAAAAAACCTCCAAACCGAGCTTTCGAAGTTTATTTATATAGTGTGTGTTTTACAGAAATTATTTGACAAAATGCAATTTCCTCTGCAGTCATGTTTTGGTGTAGTCATGTCAATTTTAAGTCATTTTTATACCCTACTATCTCATAGGTAATACCTAGTCTTCCAATTTTACCCCCACTTCAATAATCACCTAGCAACGGTGCTTCCTCATGCAACGGTTTAAGGTCTGTTTCATTTTGTCACGTTTTTTTTATATACAATCAGATGGGCATGTTTTAGCGTGCAATTCTTATTTTTCAGTACATTGAACAACCAAGCAGAAATATCTATTTTCCATCTAAAATCTTAATTCTGCTTATAATGTAAGATGAAGTCACACTATACAACGAGTGTCAAAACAAACAAGGTTGGTCCTCAGATTTTGAGGGCCTTAGACCAATTTCAAATATGGAACCCTATATATATATATATAATGAACAAATTTTTTTGGTTCCTCACCGAATTGGGGCCTTAGGCGATCGCCTACCGCATCTATAATTAGGACAAGCATTGTAAACCACTTTGGAATTCTTATCTTAGTTGATGCACCATGTAATCTCGTAATTGTTTCCACAACATGTCTTCATCGATCATCGAATCCAACTCTGCTACAATATCATCATCCTCATTGGGGAGGTCTATCTCCAATTCCTCGTCATCTGGCTCTTACACTTTATGGAATGCTTCTTCAACATTCTCATTTCTTTTAAGAAAATTGTGGATAGTCATTGTTACAAAAATGACTGTTGTTTGAGCTCGAAACGAGTAGCTAGGCATCCCGTCAAGGATATTCCATCATTATTTTCACACTCCAAATGACCTCTCAATAACGTTTCTATAGGAGAAGTGATGATTGAATTTCTGTCGGTGTTACGAAACTTACACCTTTGTAGATTTGTCTCATTATGGAACTCTTGAAAATGATATATGATATCTTAACCTTTACTAGGTGCCATATATCCTAGTCGATGTGCAAAATGGAGTCAATCATTAAATATTTGCCATGCACAGGCTACAAAAAATTAATTTCTGGACGATGTATCATAGTAGCCAAAATACGATTATAGTGTATATTTCTAATATGTGTTCCTTCAATGGTTCTAACTATCCTATTTATGTTATGAATGAATCCAAAAAACAGTTTCCAATTGTCAAGAGGACAATATATTAATAAATAGAGGAAAATGAAACTCGTGAAATTGTGTTAAGTTGAAAAGAGGATATTCTTCTGCATTTGGATGGTGATGTGCTACACATTTGGATATGATTTAATGATACTTCCAGGAAGCATAACAATAACATGAAGAACAGTCTTGATGTAATGACAAATTGTCTGCAAAAAATGTCTTGAAGAATGTTTGAACTTGTCAATATCCTTTGTCGTGTGCTGATACACACAGAAACATGCCAATATGTTCGTACACATCTACATTAGCACAACTTCTTAAACCATATTAGAACTTTTGCCTGACATAGAAATGCATTTTATAATCAGCAAAAGAAATTGGAAGTTAGCACTAAGATGGCACATAAATATTGCAAAACAAATTGGAAGTTAGATCTTGAAATGAACACGAAATCACGGCATAATATGGCACAACATCGCTCAAAAAATTTTCAACGACATGTGGCATTATAGTTGGAACTTAAAGTGTTAACCAAAGATCATAAATCCGCCATATCCAAAATCAAAAAATGAAGTATTAGACTATAAAAAAAATAGCATATTCAATGGTAGAGTGCCTTGATCTTTCTTTTTTTTTTTGATCGGTAAATGTAAACTTTTATAGATCAAAATTCATTTACTAGTACACCGAGCATATCCAAGCAATCAAAGGGCAAGTAATCAATACATGTACATTGGACATACTCGGGTAGACAAACATAAAATGATGTACCAGATCCAGCACTCGACCAAAGCCATTAAGGCAATGGCCTTGGGCCTCCAATCTTAAAGGGGTGTAAAAAAAAAAATCATGGAGTTAGATGGAGCAATCAATGATCCAAAGGCAAAATGATAAAACAATCATAAATTTATAAACACCAAAAAATTTACAACAGAAGTAAAGTAAAAAAAATGGAGATGAAAAAGAAAAGAAAAAGCATTTTCTTCACCATTTTCAAAGTAGAAATTCTCAATTTCATACAGATCTTAAAAGTTTTAGCCAATAATGTATGGCCATGTTGACGAACTCCTATGATGCTTCTCCAAAAGAGGAAAATTAATATCTCAACTTATTTGTGCTAGGCTTTATTTGTCCATTCCAAATGGAATATCATTTAATCATTTTCCCTCATTATAGTAGAAAAAATAATTGGACCGAGATAATCAATTAAATAAGAAGGGTGGAAATGAAAATAAAAATGGAATTTTACCTAGTAAGGAAGGAAATAGAAAGTGAAACTTACTTAATAGAGAAAAAGAGCGTGGGGAGAAAGGTAAAGGAAATGAATTAAGCTACTTGAACATGGAAATTTGATGGAAAATATTGACAGCGCTGACATGGCGAACTGTGATTAACCTATTTTTATTTTTAAATTTTTCATCTTCTAATGAATAAATGCCAAGTATTGTCTGTCACCATTTCCTGTCAAATTTTCCTATTTGAGTAGCACAATTGAAAGGAAATACCGTCAAATGAAGAAAGAGAGAAAAAAGTTTTTGGAGTAAAAGATGAATAATAAAAAATTGATCCCTTGGTTCATAATTTATTGCCTATATAGCAATTAAGTCTTTAAATTTTCATTATAATTTTTATCTACCCTTATACACTAGTAAAAATATTTTTTTAAAAGGCCTCATTATAATTATTTGGCTAGGGCCTCAAAAATCTTAGGGCCGACCCTGTGATGTACCTTGATCTTCCTTTCCCATCAGCCATCGTATGCCATAATTCGATTCCCGTGCAATTGCGTGTTCTTTGATCGCATTTGTTGCCAATAGTCGAGCTTTCTTCTAGTTCGAGGCAGGGACGGATTGGGGGGGGGGGACTAGCTGGGCTGTAGTCCCCACCCCCTACCTGGTCCAATTAAATTTTTTTTAGGGTAATTTTATTTATTTATTATTTTTTTTTTGTAAGAACAGATTTTTAATGAGTAAATTTTTTTTCGCGTGTTAGTCTGGCTTGAAATTTTTTAGTCTGGTCTTAAATTCAAACTTTGATTCATCCGTAGTTCGAGGCTTGAGGTCTTCTATTTTTATTGCTTATGTAGTTATTTATTTTGAGACTTTTAGTAGAATGGGACCGTAATATGGTTCGAAATTGTTGGAACAAATCATTTGCTTTACCAAGAAAAGCTTTATTTTTGGTTGGACCCTATTTTCAGTATGCGAGTCATTTGACCTTTGTAGGGTTATTTTGTTGCTCATTATATGAAAATTGTGAAATTGATTCCCGCCTGTTAACTACATATATTTGAAGTTTCCCACTCTTGGAGTGGACTCTTCCACTTCCCACTGCATATATATACGTAATATACCATGCTTGGTTATTTTAATTAGAGAGAATCTACTTCAAGTAAAATGAAGGGGTTTTTGAGGAAGTACATCCGGATGAAAGAAGAATCTGGCAAAAGAAGAACACTGCAACCGCTGGGAAGCAAAGCATTAGTAAATAAACATAATTCTAAAGGAATAAACCTCGCCAACATTTCTCATAGAACTACTACTTCCAGGTTACAGTACTATGAACTACGATCAGTTCAATTTCATTATTTTGAATTTTATCTTTTTATTCTGAATTTATATATCTGATTTAGGTCTAAAAGTGTGCGAAAGGTTCCTCATTTGTTGATGCTAGCTACAAAGAAAATGAAAGAGATGGAAAAGATTGATGGTTCTACTATTTTTAAGGAACAAAAGTGGAATCTTGAGACGTACACTGAAGATGATGCTAAGCAATTAGGGGATTACAAAATCCCTTGGATTTTGTTTCGCGATGGATATGAAAATGGTCGAAGATTGTACGATAAATTCAACGGACGGACTTGTCATCAATGCAGGTACCTACATTCACTTAACATTTACTCCAATATATATAATCTAATTAAGAAAACTTCATATTGAATTATTAAATTTTGTATTTTATTTCAAATTATGAATTATTACTGAATTGACAGACAGAAAACTCTAGGCCTTCGCACTCAGTGCAGCAGATGCAAGGGGTCGACTGGGATGTTATGTGGAGACTGTCTATACATAAGGTATGTTCGGCACATCAATGGAATTCAAGTACAAAGAAATTAATATTTACGTATTGGTGCAGATATGGGGAGAATATAATTGAAGCAAATGAGAATGGGAAAAGTTGGATATGCCCAGTGTGTCGAGGAATATGTAACTGCAGCAAATGTAGAAACAAGAAAGGATTGCCGCCTATTCCTTGTATATATTCCAAGGTATGTATCCTCCTTTTCTTAATTTCTTCCACGATTAATTTGTTTTGACTAATAACTAATTAATTTAATATTTAATCTGCAGGCGCAGAGAAATGGTTACAAGTCTGTGGCACACTATCTTATTAAAACCCACATTGTTAGTATCAGTGGTGAAGGAGAGACAACAAAAAAGGTCTAGCTAGATGAGAAGATTGGTGTCTCCATCGTATAATATATTAGTGTTGAACGTCCAACTCAATCGTATAATATGTTAGTATCAATGGTGAAGGAGAAATGTCGAACATCTCAAAAAAGGAAAAAATGAAAAAGTGATGCAGTGTTTATTTCGTGAGTGCTAGCAGGAAGCATTTTGCTTGTAACTCTCTATGATCATCCATCCATCTCAATCGTAAAATTATTGAATGTCTAAAAAAAAAAAAAAAAAGAAGTGACGTAGTGTTTATTTTGTGAAATATATTTTGTGAGTGTTATTAGGAAGCATTTTGCCTGTAAATCTCTAGGATTATCGATTCATCTCTAGTCGTGTAATAGTTCATGTGAGAAAATGATCAATCATCCATAGATTACATCACCATGATTCAATGGAAAGAGATATGGCTTCCTAAATGTATCATACAAGTAGTCTCACGAGGATGCTGATACTCTGTTCAACGTGCAATATGTTACGTTAAGTCAAAATCTCACAAGATGAAATGTGTGAAGAGGTAGAATCAAAAAGCTATTTCACAAGTAGTCTCACCATGATTCAACTGAAGAGGCTATTTCACATTGCTCTCAGTTGTTGGATGCCAACCAAAAATCCCTTATATTTCTCTTAAGACTACAACTCTACTATTTTTTTCTTTTTTGAGACAGAAACTAAAGAACTTTTAAGCCCTTGCTTGGCCCCCTATTATAATTAAATTTTGGAAATAATGTATTTTGAAATAGTAAATTTTGGAAAAATTTATGGTTAAAAAGGAATGAAAAGTTTTTGGTTTATGAGCAATATTAATTTATTGGAGGCTGTGTGGTTGAAAAAAAAAGAGAAAAATGTATTAAAATTTTAATTAGGGAATGTCACCCAAAAAAAGGGACAAAAAATTAAAATAGTAGCATAAAATTTGACTCATGTAAATAGTAGTGAAAGAAGCAAGATGAGTGTCCACCACGTTCCTGATGCGAGGAAAAAATGACAAGAACCAATGCAAACATCATTTATAAATTCTCTTCGATAGCTTGTAAAATTAGAGTATACATACAGACCTATAGAAGAAAATGAATAAATATTGTTTTGCAAAAAAGTGGCCGTGTTGCTGCACCTAAGATTCCACAATTTTTGGGCTGCAAGAGTAATTACAAAATGATTCTGAAGCAATCGCAAGTGTACTATGTCAATTAAGCAAGTAGTAAAATAAATTTGAAAAGTTCAAATTATCATTCGCACTAGAATTATGTATCTAATTATTGATTTAACTATGTCTAACTTCTATTCGAGTAAAAATATTTAAAAGAAATTTAAATTCAGACCATAAACATTATGACTCTACAAAAATAATTAAAAAGTGTGAAAATAGACAATTTAGGATTTTAACTGGTGTACAAGAATTGTTATGGTTCACGAATTCACCATAACTATCCCTTTTTAATTTCAATCACCAAATTTCAACAATAATCAATTATGTGCATCATATCACATTCTTCTAATTTAATTGATTTAAACCAATCTTATTCAATTAAGTTAACTCATTATATGTTTACATAAAACAGGGCAAGTCTTAATTAAGAGTATACAATCACAAAAAATGACTGAAAAGTCAGTAAATATTTATCTCTACCTTCTACCCTAGTTTCACTTTTTAATAGGGCTGCACAACGAAATTGTCAAACCGCAAAATCGAACCGAAATTGTTGGTTTGGTTCCACATAGATCCATCAATGTTTTGGCTTTGAACCAAATTAAACCGATTTGAAGTGGTTTGGTTTAGGTTTCAATCTTTGCAAATTGTTTCAAACCGTCAAACCGTTTTATCAAAAAAAAAAAAAAATCTGAAAATAAATTAGTCTAAATGTTTATTTAACCTAATTGAAACTTAACACATTTCAATTAAAAATATACATCCATATTGAACATAATTCAATTCAACTCAATTCTACAAATATACATCTCAATTAATTAATTAAATCACATCCAAATACACATCAATTATCACAACTGTGAATATAAAACCCTCAAATTGGGTAAAGTGTTAAACAACTGCTGCTAAACCATATTCATTGATCCATTATTACAATTCAGCAGACAATTAAATCTAAATTTTAATTCAAACTTACACATTTCATTTTCTTCTATTAATAATTTTGATTATCCAAATTCTTTTATCTTTTGGTAATTTTTTTTTATGTTTTTATTGGTAGTTATGTTGTTTCGTTCTAATAATTGTCCGGCTTCCTTGAAGTAACTCGTTAATATATAAAGGAAGTAAAAGTATTGGATGATCTACAAAAAGTCACAGTAGTTAGATATTATTGTATTTGAATTTTGTTGTTCATTTTCTTTTATTAATTATTTTATATTATTTAACTATAATCAATAAATTCATGTACTATATTAATATTTATGAAATGAATACATCATGTATTACAATTGTAGATGGACGCCGTGAGTATCGACGAAGAGTTTAAAATATTTATATGTTGTTGTTACTTTATAATGATTATAATTATATAACTTTGATTTGTAAATTTTTTTAGTAATACAATTTATATTTTAACGTGAAATTTTAGACTAATATTTATGATCTAACTTATTTGATATAATATTAATTTTTTTCATTGTTAAATCGTGATTTTAAACCAAACCAAACCAGAAAAAAGTGGATTGGATTGGTTTGGTTTAGAAACTGAAGTGGTTTGGTTTGGTTTGAAAATATATTAAACTGTCAAAATTGAACTGTGTTCATCCCTACTTTTTACTATGAGGTCTAAATTATCATCTCACCTCTCGGCTCATTAACATTTACGAACCAATGAAATAATGCCAAATTATTTTAAAACAAGAATAACAGAAGTAAAAATAATACATAAACATTAATTTAAGATCGAAGCTTCATAAATAAAATTAAGATTCAAAACTATATTATAATTGTTCGTCCCAACTATGATTGAGTTGCACATTAAAGGAAAAGAAAAATATAATAAGGATTTGAAGTACTTCTTTATGTTTAGAAGATACCAATAAAAGATGATATTTTTGTACTAAGAACCCGTCTCCTTCACATCACATTATTGAAACCTTAGCTTCTTCTTTCTTTTCTTTTCTATCTTGTATATTTTCTTTTTTTTTTCTTTTGTTTTTTTTCTTCTTCTTTTTTACTTGTGATTCTCAATTATGTCCATTTTTTTTTACTTGTGATTCTCAATTATATCCCCTTCATCTTAATCTAGAATAGATCTTTTTATAGTGTTAGATCCATAGCGCAAGTCATGCCTCCATAAGGACCTAAAATAATTCGGGATAAAACATAAGAAATCCTAACTTTTCAATGTCGGAAAACTGCTTCTAACAAGGAGCTTGGGCTCTATTCATGCTGACCGTGGTTGCTTACCATGATCGGATCATGGAATCAATGGGTCACTTCTAACTGTGGTTGGGCTATGGTTTGCAAATAGCAGTCCAACCCCCAACTTTTCAATGTTCGCACTTTGGTCCCTATTCCAAGTTTTGATATATGATTTTGGGTTTTTGATAATTATCTTCAACATTGATCTCACAACTTTCAAAAGCTTCTAAAAGTATGCATAATTCTAGCCACATCAAACTAAGCATTAAAAAAGAGGATCGTTTCGAAATTGATCACAGAATCATGCCAAGACCAAAACTACTCAGGAACGTGGGAACAATATATTGTTAAAAATCAAAAGGAAAAAAATTAACACTAACATCGTATTTTTTTACTATTTAAATACAATTTTCAAAAATTGTTACAAACAGAAGGGTCTAAAATACTTTTTCAATAAAAAAACTGAGAGCATCTCAAAAATTAACTCTCAATTGGAAAACACCTCTTAACCCCTATTTGAGCCTTATTTTTATGAGAAAATATGTTTTGAAATAGAGATTTTTTGGAGAATGTGTGATTAAAAAATAAGAAACGACTTTTGTTTATGAAATAATATATGATCAAAAATGAATTTTGAAAAGTGGAGCCTAGATGGGGGATTAAAAAATATTCTCAATTTTATAAAAAAATAAAAATTTAACCAAGTTAAAAAATATTTTTTATGCTTTCTACAAATTTATTTTAATCATTATATATGCAAAAAAGAAAAAAAAATTATCTAAAAATTATTCAACTATACAGAAAAATCAAGAATATTTGAGGGACCAAACTACAATTTCTAGGATTGCAATAGAAGGTCCCACGAACTTTCACGCGCCAGATGCAAAATCTGAATTTTTATTTAACTATGTCATATGCGTCCACTTGGCAATCAACCATGCATTTACCCATTCATTTTATTTTTTTCATATGTTCCACTAATTTCGACATTCTGAGTTTATTTATGTGTTTAGAGTATAAAAGTTTCATTCCTAACATCATGTTTGAGACCACAAAACATTTAACAGAGAGCAAGTAGGGCAAATCTATTCATCTTCTTCAATTTTCCTTAATTATCAGATTTTGGTCCAAATTTCAAAAGTGGAAATTACACTAGCGTAGTCTTTTAAAGATTACAATTCAAAAAACGGGTTGAAGGTTTGTTTATTCAAAAATCAGGTGATAATTCAATATTTTAATACTAATAATAATATATTATAAAATTAAATTATACACCACCCTCTAACCCACCCAAAGCCAATTTGAATCCCAATTTCGTTTTTCTCTCTCTCTCTTTGACATGTCCTCTCTCCCTATCTATATTAATATCTCTCTACTTTCTCGACTATTTTGGCTCTACACTCCTTTTTTCTACCATTTCTTCGCTACTCCTTTTGGAAGCAGGAAGTGTAAATAAATTTCTAAGATCTCACGTTTCCAAATTTTCGATTAGGGCCACTGCAACAATTTGTGGTGGTTTACAGTGGTTTGTATGGTGATTTTTTGGTAATTTTTGTGGCTGTTTGAGGCAATTTATGTGGTTATATGTGTGGTGGTTTCGTGACAGTTTTGTGGTGCTTTTGTGGTAATTTTTAAGGCATTTTGTGGTGGTTTTAAAGTGATTTGTGGTGATTTTGAGGTGGTAGTGCTAGTGATGTTGGTGGTGGTTATATGTTCATAGAGTGCAGGTCAAATGCTATGTTGATATTTATTGGTGGTACCAGTAGTGGTGATAAGTCACATGTCACATGTACCTGGTCACAGGTTATTGTGCATTAGTCATACATAAATTTTCAGGATTCGCAGATCAAACAAAACTGGACACAGATCATGTTTGTATGTCGCAAGTCACACTCCATAGGTCACAAGTTATATTGTATAGATCATAGGTTAATGGTCATCATGTGTGGGTCAAAGGTCAATGGTCATCATTTGTGTGTCACAGGTCATTGCCATAGGTCACTGTGAATAGGTTACAAATCAATTAATTTTTGTCACAAATCAATGTCCACATATCACAGATAAATTAAAATTGGTCGTAGATCAATATCCATAGAATCACAGATCACATGTAATATTTCATATGTCAAAGTGCATTGGTCATAACTCACAAATTCAAGAGATCTATTCACATGCAATTGATTTCTCCGCCTCAATTCTCTGAATTAGTTACAAATTCAATTAATTTGATTTTTGACTATGAGAATTGAAATTATTAGCTTCGATGAGTAATCTGTAAATTACACCAGGGACTATTTTTTCAATTTCTAAATTTCAAAAATAGATTTAAATTACACCTATACTGCTTAATCACTAACAATGTTCAGTCAATGCTCCCCAACAGTCACTATATTTTTCCCTCTCTACTATCTCAGCCGATGATGCTTAGTCATTGCTGAGCAACAACAAGTTCATCCTTGAAAAATTCATGAATGAATTTTGTAGATTCTATCGTTCTTCCTGTGAAATTATTTGGATGTTGATAACTGTGAGGATAGATGTCGACAAGTGGATGCCGATGATTATACAAGGAAATGGTAGCTAACAGATGCACAAGAGTGGGGTGGGATGGGGATGAGGGTTTGGGCTGGGTAGGTTAATTTCATTTAATAATATTATTATTTGAAATTAAAAATATTGAATTAAAACTCGACTTTTGGAATTTTATACTAATCTCTGGAAATTGTGCTGGTGCATACTTAATACTTGTTAGATGAAGTTTTTCCATTTCAAAACCTCGAAACTTCTTTATTGTAAGTCCAAATTTAGAGTTTTTATATGGTTTGAAGTTCAATGAAATACTACCATACCAATCTCACTACATAATTATAAACACACAAGAAGTGGTAAATTTTTTAAATTTTTGCAAAATCAACTAAGTTTAAATTTTCTCTCAAATGCAGTAACGAAAATTGATAAAATTTTGTAAATGAACTCTACAGCATATCATATGCATATTTTCAGAACAACTTTAACTTTAGACAATGTATCACAACATGCCATTAAAGGTCACATAAGTTTTAAAATTGAACATACACTACACCAAAAATTGTCTTTTGCAGTGATAAAAAACGTTGCCTATTACCTTTTGCAGCATTTGTGTGTATACGATGTTGCCGTAGACTCTTGAGATACTTCAACGTTCCTTGACCGTTGCAAAAGCCCTAAAGAATGTTGCTTTTTATCTTTTACAACGTTCATTGACTGTTGCAAAAAACATTGCAACAGTCAATGAATGTTGCTAAAAGGTTTTTTGCAACATTCACTGAATGTTGCAGTAATTGTTTTGGCAACATCCAATGATCGTTGCAAATACTTTTGGCAACGTTTTTCATTTGTTGTCGATTCTTTATCCTTATTTTTGGAAACATTCTCCGACCATTGCCATAGGTCAATTTACCTTCTTTTTTTCTTTTTCTTTTTTCAATTTTGTATTTTTTTAATATTTGTATACAAGTTCAAATAAACCAACAAAATCAAAAATAATTTTTGGGCCTGGAATTTGATAATAATTTCATTACTCCATAAAAATATACATAAAACCCACATCATTGCCATAAAGAAAACTATTGTAATTCTCTGATATGAGTTATAGAAACTTAAATCCTAATTACAAAATAAGATCATGAATCTTACAATACCAAGTTGAAGCAAAGGCATAGCACTTGCGGACGGATGCAAATCTTGTCCAAAAACTTGAAGCTGATTCAACAAAGGTTGTTCTTCCAATAATTTGGGTTCTGTCATTGCTTCTTGTTAATGTTAATGCTCCATTGTTTCTGCTTACCTCTGAATGTGATTGTTCATAGGCTAATCAAGAAAAGTTGCAATATCAGTGAAATCAACTTTCAATAACAAAAAATTCCAATTATAATGAACTTTTTATTTTCCAATGGAATGGAATAAATCACACTCAATATCCAAAAGCATTTAATTAAACCTCATGACCCTTGTACGTACCCCGAACAACCTGGGCCTCATCGTCCTTGCGGACTGGCATAGAACAAACATTATACTTTGTCCTGAGGTCAGAGGATAGAGGAGCGCTCATCAGGACACGGTGGACACTCGACGGTGTAGTAAAATGGGGCTTTATGTTCTTGCGCCTGGAGGAGGAGACTCCTGCGTTGTGCTTCATTTTTGCTATGGGGATTCAGCTCTCTCGCGCCCTCTAACAACTGCAAAATGGAGAAGAAAACGAGAATAGGGTTTCAAGAATAAATAGGTAGTTGTTGGATTTTAAAATGGGCATGGGTTAAGGATTTAATATATGAGGGTGTTTGGAACCCATTAAGAAAAATACACTTTAAAATAGTAGATTGATGAAAATGTATGGTTGAAAAATAAGAAAAATATTTATTTGCTTGTAATATTATTTTAATAAAGAATATCAAGAATCACACTACATAACGCATTTTAATATTATTTGCTTGTCCTCCATAACGAACTACAATAGCTGGGGTGAGAACTGGGAAGGAACTACCAAATTGTGAAATGGGAATGAACTGAGTTAGGTTAATATATATATATATATATATATATATATATATATATAGAGAGAGAGAGAGAGAGAGAGAGATTTTCGCAACGTTCATAAAAATATTGTTAAAAGTGACTTTTCGCAACGTTCACACACATGTTGCAAAAAAAGACATTTCTCTATGTTCTATGGACAAGGCTGTGCCTTGCCATCCATGTCTTCAATCCAGTAGGTATCGGGTCGGATCTCTTCCTTGACTCTGTATGGGCGTTTCCAATTTGGACTCAAGGTGCCTACACTTGGTTCCTTGGAGGAGAGGAAGACCCTCCTGATAACGAGGCCATTGATTGGGAAAGACCTCTTCTTCACCTTGGAGTTATAGTATTTTTCATTTTCCTCTGATAGGCAGCAAGCCTCAGCTGGGGGGTCTTCTCTTCTTTCATCAATAAAGTCGAGGTCGAACCTCCGAAACTCATCGTTTGTTATTTCGCTGGAGCGCAAGCAGTGAGGTGATGGTAGACCTACCTCAACGAGACTTACCGCATCGGTGCCATAAGCCATTAGGAAGGGTGTTTTCCAGTTGGGGTCCTGGTTGTGGTCCGAATTGCCCACAGAACTTGTGGCAGCTTATCATCCTAGGCCCCTTTTGACACATGAAATTTCCTTTTGAGGACATGCTTGATTGTTTTGTTTACAACCTCAACCTGGCCATTTGCCTGTGGGTGGTGAGGAGTGGAGAAATGTTTCTTTATGCCGAGCTCTTCACACAAGCTCCTGATTTTCTTGTTGTCAAATTGCTTTCCATTATCTGAGACTATATAGTTGGGAATTCCAAACCGACAAATAATGTTCTTCCATAAGAACTTGGAAGTGTTTGCTTCTGTGATTTTGGCCAGTAGTTCAACCTCGACCCACTTCGTGAATTAATTAATGGCCACAATTGCAAAGTTTGTGCCTCCTCTACCTTTCAGTAAGGGACCTATGAGGTCCACGCCCCATTTGGAGAAAGACTAGGGACTGAAGACTGCGGTCAATTCCTGTGATGGCTACCTTTGGATAAGAGAGAAACATTGGTACTTGTCACATTTTCGCACAAATTGGAGGGCATCCTTTTTCAAGGTGGGCCAGTAGTACCCCTGCCTCAATACCTTCTATGCCAAAGCTAGACCTCCAAAGTGGTTGCCACAAACATCTTTGTAGAAGTGGGGAGGAGAAGCTTCTTTTATAAAGCACATCATCAATGAACACAAAATGAGCTAACCTCCTTCTCAGTTTGTAGGCCTCATCCTTATTAGTGGGTAGGACCTGGTTCTTTAGATAGGTTACAATAGGCTGCATCTAGGTAGGAGTTCCATCCATCCACATCACATCAGGGGCCTCGATTAATGGCTTGAGGAGGTGCTCAATTGGTACCACTACAAGTAGTTTGGAGTCTTTGTTGCTCGCAAGTTTGGAAAGTCCATCAGTATGTACGTTCTCAACATTAGGGGTTTGGATCAGGTCAAACGTTTTGAAGGATGGGAGAAGGTTCATCACTGTCTTCAATTAGGAGGCCATGGTTTTATCCTTGGCTGAGAAGTTGCCATTCACTTGACTTACAACTAGCTGGGAGTCACTGCTAATAAGTAGCCTCCTCACTTGCATCTCTTTAGCCAATTTGAGGCCTGTAAGGTGTGCCTCATACTTCGCGACATTGTTGGTGGCCTTAAATCAGAACCTCACAGTTGAGTTTAGCTTGTGACCTTCTAGGCTAACCAGGACAACCCCAGCTACCAAACTCGTGTATCCAGCCGAATCATCCACGAACAGATTCCACATGGGGGCTCAACATGTTCCATAACTTCTTCCACGTTGGGTATATTGGCGAACTCTGCTACAAAATCAGCTAAGGCTTGGCCCTTGATGGCTACCCTTATCTTGAAGACAATATCAAATTCACTTAACTCCACTGCCCATTTCAATAGTCTCTTCGAGGCATCGGACTTCTAAACACCTATCTCAGGGGGAAGTTGGCTAGCACGCGAATGGTGTGAGCTTGGAAGTAGGGCCTCAATTTTTTAGAAGCTGTAATCAAGACCAATGCTAGTTTCTCCATATTAAGACAGTAAGTCTTTCGGGATAGAAGTGTCTTACTGGTGTAGTACACGGAGAGTTGGGTGGTTTCTTCCTCCTGGATTAGGACTACACTAATAGCCTCATTGGAGACAGCCAACTATATTTGAAGAACATCATCGGGTTTTGGCTTGGAGAGGAGGGGTCTGCCCTAGATGCATTTTTAGGCCCTGGAAGGCCTTTTCACACTCTTCTGTCCATTGGAACTTCTTCTTGACTTTCAATATTTTGAAGAACGAGAGGCATTTATCAGTGGTCTTGGAGACAAAATAGCTAAATGCTTCTACCTGTCCAGTTGGGCTTTGGACTTCCTTCGATTTTTGAAATGATCTCATCTCGAGTAGGGCACTGATCTTCTCAGGGTTGACCTCAATTCTTCTTTGATTGATCGTGTACCTAAGAATTTGCTGGAGGCAACACCGAAAGCCCACTTGAGGGGGTTGAGCTTCATCCTATATCTCTTTAAGATTTGGAAAGTATCGTTCAAGTGTGTCACGTAGTTGTCTGCCTTCAAACTTTTCACAAGCATGTTATCTACATAGACTTCCACCGTCTTGTCAATGAGGTCCAGAAATATTTTGTTGACAAGCCTTTGATATGTAGCCCCGGTATTTTTCAACCTGAAAGGAATCATTTTGTAGCAATAAAGGCATTTATCAGTGACAAGGGAGGTGCTCTCCTCATCGACTGGGTATATGAAAATCTGAGTAGGCGTCCATGAAGCTTAGGAGCTCATGCCCGATGGTGGATTCGACCAATTGGTCGATCCTAGAAAGTGGGAAGCTATATTTGGGGCATGCCTTGTTAAGATTCGTAAAATCAATACATACCCTCCATTTGCCATTGCGCTTCTTAACAAGCACTGCGTTGGAGACCCACTTCGGGTAGATGGCCTCTCTGATGAAGCCATTCTGGATTAGCTTTTGCAATTCCTCCTTCAGGGCCTCATACCTTTCTGGGTTGAGGGCTTTTCTCTTTTGTATGTACAGGGCAACCTTAAGATCGATTTTCAAGTGGTGACAACTGACCTTTGGGTCTATGCCTACCATGTCTTCATGCCTCTAAGCAAAGACATCGAGGTTCCTACATAGGAAGTCCTTTAGTTTCTCTTTCAAGTCATTGGATAAACCCTTGCCCAATTTCAACATCTTAGTGGGGTTTGGGGGTTCACCGAGAAGTTCTCGAACTCCTCAACCGGGGTTGTCTGAGGTACATGCTCAGTCATACGGGGGTCAATCTCGTAAAGCATGAGTAATTCTTCTTGCTCAGGAAGTGCATCGATTATTTCAACGTCTTCTCGTTCAGGAGCCTTGCCTGGTGACGTCGGTCATGTCCATGTCAGTTATGATAACATGTACGTCCCAAGGCTCAACCTTCCTGATGGATCTCAGGTAGCACTTCCTGGATCCTCTTTAGTCTCCTTTCATTGTTGCTATCCCATTCTCAGTTGGGAACTTCATGCATAGGTAGTGGATTGAGGTGACAGCTCCTAATTCCTTTAGGACTGGTCTACCTAATACTCCGTGGTAGGCCGATCGGCTGTTAACAATGAGGAATTTCATGAAGTTCATTGTTGTTTGGGGTGATTCTCCCATCTCTACCGCGAGTGTGGTCTTTCCCCTTGGAGTGATGCTATCTCCGATAAATCCATACAAGGAGTGGTGGTGGGCATCAACTCGTGGTCCAAGATCATCTTGTCAAAGGTAGACCTAAAAAGGATGTTAATGGAACTATCACTGTCGACTAGCATTCGTTTGAGCCCATTTCGAGACACTACAACCCTTACCACAAACGCATCGTAGTGGGGGTAATAAACTCCCTCAGAGTCGTCTTGGGTGAAGATGATGGGTAGTGCTTGATTTCTTTAGAAACTGCTACCCACAATGTAGCTAGTCAACGGGAAGTGTTTGGCCTCTCGGGCATTGTTCCTTTTTGCATTTCGTGTTCATCGCCTATGTAGGGGCCTCCAAATATGGTATCTACCTTGTGAATGGGGGCCTCGACGATGCCTGCACCCTTCTCTGGGCCTTTCCGCATCATACTCCCTTCTGCAATTGGAAGCATCCTACTGGCGGGGAGCGGCCTTTTCACACTTAGGTTGCTCGTCATACCTATGTGGGGGGGACCTGTTCGCTTGGGGCAATTCATTTCTCCTAACCTGGGGGTGCTCCCGTCGGGTGTGGTACGCATACTCTCGATAATCACCAATATCATAGCCGTACAAGCGATGGTACGTACAATATTCAGGGTGTTCTGGTTTGACCTATTCCTAAGCTCCGAACTGCACCCTCAACCTCTACCTCTGCGGGGGGCCTGTTGTGAATTCCCAGCTTACTAATTGTCAGTCATAAGATTGATATCTTCATATGTCAAGGTTGGCACTACATTCAAAATAGTGGTGGCAAGTGCTTGCTCTAAGCTTTCATTACCAGCCTAGTTCATCTGGTGGTCCATTAGGTGGGAGGTAAGCCCTCTAGCACGCCGCCTTTGTGGAGCTGGGAGCCCTCTTCTGGTCCTATTTTTGCGTTCAATCAATTCTTCATTGATTATTTCCCACCTCATCATTTCAAGCAAGGCTTCATAGGTAGTGGGATCCTGATTTTGCACATCCCTCCAAAATAGGGTGTTCATATTGAGACCTATCCTTAATGCTGATAAGGCCTCATGATTAGTGACTTGCACGCAATATGTTCTTTCATCAGTAAAGTATGGTAAAATGCTATAGGGGCATCTCCTTCCTTACTTACTCACAGCAAACGTTTTCAGAAAGGTGGTTTTGAATTCTGGCCAACTCCTTATGCTCCTAGGTGGTAGCCTGCTATACCAAATTTTAGCGGCCCCACTAAGTGTCAAGTGGAAAGCCCTGTACTTCATTGTCGAAGTGGCTCCTCTCAAGCTCATGTAGGTCTTATAAGCATTCAAGTGTTTCTCGGGGTCACCTCTTCCACCATATTTTGGTATTTTAGGCATAACATAGTGGCTTGGTACCTGGGCACTGCTTTAGTCCCTCAAAAATGGTAGATTTTTATTGTCATCATCCAAGTCACAGGACCTCTGCTGTTCATCCGAGTTATTATTTTCGTCAGCCTCATACCTAGGTGGTGGATGTGATGTACCGACTTGGTTCCTAACCTCTTCCTCCGTCCTTTGACACTATTTCTTAGCGGAGCAACACGAGGACATTTCATGCATTTCCTCCGACTGCTGAGTCATTGGACGTAGGGGCTGTGGCCTCGCTTGAGGCTCAAGAGGATGTTACTGCTGCCTACTCCTCGGCTCGGCTGGGTTGATTATGTTAAAAATGCTGCTTGACCTCCTAGGTATTTATTTTGGCTCTTATGCAGTTGGAAAGTTATCTTGGTTATATGGGACCTTAGTAGGTCGACCTGAAGCATAGTTGGAAGAAATGTCAACTTCCACTTCCCTTTCCATGGGAATATCACCCTAGTTGTACTTCGGTGTAGCAACCCTTTGGCTTTGGATTGTTCTTAGAATGTGTAGGAGGCATAGAGAAACCCCTTGGCCCTACATTTGGGCCATGAGCTCCCTCATAGCCATATTTTGGCTCACAATGTCCCTCATGTTTGTGGCCATGGCAGCCATTTCTCTAGAGATTTGGGCGGCCATTCTTGTACCACCTCTCCGGTAATGGTGGTGGGGCCTACGATGAGCTGCTGGGGGCTGCCCCTGCATTTTCTCTTACCCTCCTGGGGATGTATCCTCATCTGAGCTCATTTTTTCTTCTAGATTTCAACTTATAGGGCTTCCTCTTGCTGATTTTTAAGAACAAATCCTTTTTCAAGGAGGATGCTTGAATGTTTATTTCAGTTAGCTTTCACCACACGATTACTCGTGGTTATAGTATGATTTTTCACAGATGGTGCCAATCTGTTGATCCCAAAATATGTTGCCAACAGATACCGGACCCACATGCGCACATGCAAGCCTAGTCCAACATACTAAGACACATGGACAGTTTGGAACGGGCAGATTGAGGACGTGGGAACGGCTCAAAGGTGCGGGACAACAATGTTTAGAATTCGACGAGATTTGTATAATGATCGTATAATAATTTCGGATCGCAGTTTGTTGAATGTGTATGTAATCTTGAATTATCTTTGTAAGAGAGTGAGAGAGAGTAAAAGAGAGAATATTGGTTCTTGCATTAGCCTTTGTATGGGGTATATGGGGGAGTATTTATAGTGTTACAAGTTAGATCGTGGCCCTCGATTGGGAGTACACGTGGCCTCATCTTGTTAGTTTACATGTCAAATTGTAGGTATCAAGTTTTACTACCTAGCCTGCTATACATTTATTAATTGGCAAAGCTGTCGCTACATTGACAAGACAAAACACTTGCATTCTATGATGGGTGTCCCATCAATCATTCAAAGAGGATTCTTGTGTAAGATCAGATCTCTGGAGAGAAGTGATACTAGTTGTCTTGCACTTCGGCTTCGATATAATGGGCCTCGGTATGAAGGGCCTCGGCTTTATGCACCACTTCAGCTACTGCACTTCGGCATACAAAATCTGGGCCACGTCATAGGAGCTGTTTGTTGGTGTTGTTCAATCTTCATTGGCTTAGGGGCCTCGCCTGAAATGCCACGTGGTTCAGCATGGATGGACCATAGGCCCCAGTGGGTCGGCCAAGTGTATCAACACGTAACACTCATCTTGAGGGCCATTTACTGTGCACTTCCTTTTTGAGGGCCATTTAATTTTTTATTTTTTTTTGAAATTTAAGTGCAAAAGTTTTCTACAAGTTATGTTTATAGATGAAGTCAACGATGTTCATTATATCAAGGAAATTTTTTATCATTTCTCTGCATTTATGATTTTAAGAGAAAATGAAATGGTAGTACTTCCAAATCTAGGTATCTAGATTTGGGGGTTTTACCAATTCCTTCCTTCATTTCTAAGAAATCAAGGCAGAAAAGTCTATCTTTATTCAGAAAAAACAGCAAGGTAGCTTCATCTCAATCCTTGAATTTTTATTTTGGAAAAAAGGGATTGATATGCTGTAATCAATATAGCAATATCAACATAAATGCAAAAAATAGATAAAATTTATTTAACACCAATGAACTTCATTGCCATCATAACTTGAGAAATAATAAAATTTTAAACAATTTTGTGAGATAACATACATCGTCCGAAATGATTTATTTACAACAATGAGATTTATCAGAAGTACAAATGATTAATTTAGAATATAATTAGCCCATCTTGCCTCATGTAGTGACATCGCATTACCTAACTCTCATCATCTGACGAATGAAGATGAATAACATGGAACGAACGCTCAATAAATAAACATCATGTATATGATGAATGCTTATAATATGCATATGATTTACTTTAAAATAAAATAAAACCAAACATTTCTCAACATATATTCCCTTTTTCTTTCATTTCTTTAAAAACCCTAACATTGAGAATTTGAGCTCACTTCGTATATAGTCTAGCTAATCAAAATACAATGAGCCATGTCACTGCATTGACATACAACCCGTAACAAAAACATTATTCAGGATACATATCCTTTTAAAAGAAGATATTCATTCTCACCTTGACATTAAAAAACTCTTATTGGTATGATGAATAATCATTAAAAACATTTAGACATAAAACATACTGATTGCATATTAATTTCACATAAATACCAATCTAGATAACATATAACTACATATAACTGGAAGTTTACTTACTTGAAATCCGTGAAAAGTTAGATTTTAGAATGACAATTGGAGATATCCCTAGCCGCCCCCAAAGTTACCGTACTAAAAAAATGCCCTAATTCATTACCATTTATTTAGAAATTTCAACAATATCTTAAACATCACTTCAGTCCAGACCGTGTTCTACTAATTTTATTTTATTTATTTATTAATGCAAATAAATTAATAAGGCCCGTAATTTATATTATTAACTTAAATTTAGTTCTACTAACTAAAGTAGAATTATGTTGTCCAACGTTTATACACAAATATACTCGTTAAGGAGAGGGAATATTTCAACATGAGGTCCAGGTTGAATTCAAAGTAAAACTAGTCATAAGCTCATAAGAAAATAAATATATTATATGTCATATAATTAAATTCGAGCTTAATAACTTTATAAACTCATCGTAATGAAATTAATAGGTATCCAAGATGAATTCTACTTTAAGAACATAGTTAATCATGAGGAAAAATAATTATATGATTAAACAATAATATAATATCAAAGAATTTATGCGACTAGATTCAATAATCACATGGAACAATTATGCGAAATTACAATTTTGGAAAGATGAGTCCTTGGAGAGAAAGATACCATTAAATGGGCATTGGAATTAAATGGGTCTCAATTGGACTTGGACTCCTAATTGGCAATTGATGGGTAGATATAGGAATGTCATGTCTAGTCTATCTTTATGCAAGTCAATTTGCTATGCTTATTAATCAGTCATTATCTACATAATCTAGGATAACAACTAATTGGTTATGATACAAACCTAATTCTAATCAAACTATCCTAAGTTTATCTATAATTACCAATGCCATGCACATATGTTTGCCACAAAACCCATTCTTTAATTCTGTTTCATTCCTTAAAATTTCAGCAGAAATTCCTCTCTATTTACAAATTTCAAGTAAAAATTAGCACATTGGACGAAGGTGGATGAGTGAATGTACCTTATTTGTTGAATTTTATTAGTTTGGAGTAACATTATAATTTTTTAAATAGTCCTGATTTTATTGCATGTTAGAACTAGTTTTCATTAATAGTTTGATGAAAGATATGATTCCAAAATGTTCCACATACTTTATTAAATTAAATTTATCTTTTATTAAGTTCAATTTTTATTCGATTATCATTATATTAAAATTTATTTTTTGAGGACGTTAAGCAATTCATATTTGCTAACGTATCGGGTTGCTAGACATTAGGGCATTACACATATTCTCCACAAATTTGCTATTTAAAATATTGTTTTAGCCGGATAATGATCACCAAATAAGGGATTCTTTTTTTAATTATTTTCAATTTGGTTACTAATTTTTTTAAAAAATAATAATAAGAAAATAAAAAGAAATCCTGAAAAAAAAAAGTTTCATGATTATAAGATTATAGTTGGTGTCCATGTAAGACTAAGATCTGCTATCCAACTAACTATGATTTTTGGGTCCACCTTCCACATATAAAATTATTTTATTGAGATAATATGTCGTAGAAAAATAAATTTATTTTTATCAAACACCAGCTTAATATAGTCTTCAATAAGTTTCTTGTATGTGAGGGTTCGATTATTTTCCCCAAATTTTATTAAAGGCTTGACATATATGAACGACAACACAATTTAAACGCAATAATTTCTTATTATCCTTCATTTATCACTTGTTAGATCCCAAAGGCAAGGACACAAACATTAAAACCAAGAATGTGGAACCTATTTTTGGTACATCAACTTTGTGGTTTGGATAATTTGTGCATGTATAATACTATGCCCCTATTTGGGCTCCATTATTCCAAATTTTAATGAGGAGAATAGTAATTTTTGAAGAATGTGTGCGTGAAAATCAAGGAAATTTTTTTAGGTATATGTGTAACATTATTATATTGAAGAATGTGTAATTGTTAAGAAGAGAGAGAAAATGAATTTTAATTTTATGGGAGCCAAACAGGGGGTATATCCATAAATTACGTTATATGTACATGATAAAGGGTGTTCCACATTGATTGATTTAGCATGAATTGTGTTAATTAGATCGGGTTAATCTAAACAAGTAACATAGTCTTGGGTTCAAGCTCGATCCATTAGCCTCACTTGAATTGTATGTGTGTGAATCCATTTCTCTCAAGGTAATGTGCTCTAACGTTGGCAAATCCTCATCACCACTCTCCTGCACTCACTTTCTTTTATCCAATCGTTGATTTGGCCAGCGTAGTACAAATGATCGCCATACATTTTTTTTGATCGATAGCCTTCGCATCCTAATGATATGTACCGGCGTATAGATGATGCCACATACTATTGGCCACTCGATCCATCAGATTTTGAGGTCAACAGATTCATATCATCTATTAGGATGATACATTATATTCTCACAACATCCAAAAGGCCACCAGAAGGGATAATTTTTTGAGTAGTTTTTTCAGCCAAAATATAGAGGTCGGTTACTAAAAATGAAGAAAAATGGCCACTGACCAAGATATGAAAATTTCCTTGAAAAGGAATATTTCGATGTTTGTTCTAGCTATTAAAATGGCTACCGAAAGAAGATCTGAAAATCAGTTATTAGTCACAAATAAGAGAAGATGGCAACAAGAAAGGTGATCAGAGATACAAAAATTACAAAACAAGAGCGAGCTTACATGAATTTTCAAAGTTCAAAAGTTAAAAAAGGGGGAGCACTCGATACTTCTTTGTTTACTATCTCACCTATGTTAAAGATATCATTCTTTTGGAACACATTTATTCTTTGGCCACCGATTTCTTATCTTGGGCTCATGGGTTCATTACCTTTCAGTTATTTGGAGAATGATTGAACTAAAATCATTATAAAATAATCTAATCGAAGAATGTTGGAGGACAAAAAAATATTCTCTGGTGGATGAGTAAAGAAATCTTTCCAGCACAAATATATTCAAAAATAATTCTTGAATTGGACAATTGAATAAACTAAACCAAGAAAATAATTCTTGAATTGGACAATTGAATAAGATGAGAAAAGAATTATTTTTTCTCTCTAAATTTGAACACTATGAAATTATGTATTATGATTGTCGTACAATCTCATAGAATGTCTAACTTCCATCTAATCTCTATTTATAGAGATAGAGAATAGCTATAATCGTTGTACAATAATAATTCTACATTCAAATAAGAGTTATAATTAAAATCCAAGTAAGAGCTTTAATTAAAATCCAAATTCAATTAGTTTACATTTAATTACATATATAGCCCTAAAACTTCAATTACAGTTATAATTAAGTCTACAACTTTCATAGTAATTACGACTAAGTATAAAACTTTATTATAATTACAATTAAGCCCAAAACTATTATAATTACCGTAATTAAGTTTCAATTCTTTATAGTGCTACAATAGGGACTTGATCGGACATATAGTATCGAAACTTCAATAATTAGATCTTGTCTAGTCAATCCTAGATCGCCCAATCTATATATAGGCAAAACACTAAACTCCTGGAATATATAAGATCACAAAGCCAATAAATTTGTAATACTTTCCTTTGACTTACCGTATATGTATTTTATCCCCGTCGAAAGTCCGATAATTATGTATGAGGATAAATGACCATTTTTCCCTTCTAATAATTTTCACTAACTCAAGTATCATTTTCTTCAATGGTCATGTGAACTAATCATAGATGTCGAAGTTTAGCCGTCATTAAACACTGAACTCAAATTTTGATTGTTTAATAGAAAATACTACCCATTTTTCAGGTGACGGTTCTCGAGATGAATTTATGTTCTCTACTTTGCTCATTATTAAGTTTCAAACTCATCAAGATAATTGATCAATCAAATTGATTCTCACCTATTGATGAATCAAAAATCATTAAAATTGAAAAAAATATACATACCATTGTCAAGGGATTTATATGAAATACACAGTAGTCAAGTGAAATTTAATTCTGTGCACGGTCATGCTATAGAATTAAATTCGACACGTGATCAGTTTAATACACTCCGAATGTACTAGTGTCACCTTTAACTATTTTTGTGATAAGGATAAATCACAAACTTAAATAGTCAATCAGTCAACACTGTAAACTTTCTGTACAATGTTCCAACCCTTATACATTAATTGTGAACAAATCATTTATGATTAAAATATAAGTTTGCGTCACCTTGTACATCTCAATACAAAGTGCCCAACTAATATTATCACAAGTGATTATAGGCACTTTAATTCGCATGTTTAATATAAATAAATGCAATAAATAAATAAAACCACAATTTATTTAATATAAATTATTATTTTATCATAGCAAAATATACTATATGAACGCACAACCCAACGATTATAACCTTTATTATCTTGTTAGTATTCTCTTAATTACTTACTCCAATCAATTTTCCTTAGATTCTCGGTAGAGTCAAATATATATTCTTTGTAGTTGCCCCCCACAATTCGTTAAATAATGCTCTTATCCCATATTTATATAAATGTATGACAAAATAAGCCCATGTTTAGACTCCTTTATTTCTAAAACTGAATTTTTCAAAACTCATTTTCAACCACATTCTTCCATAAAATAATATTATACACAAATCCAAAATTTTCTTATCATTTAACTATGCATTCATTAAAAAATTCACTATTCAAATTACATTTTTTCTTAAAATCGTATAAATGGCAAAGCTGCTATAGGTGCATTATAGATTATATTATGAGTTACACTCTCCCATGTGACATGTTCTACACCATGATTTTACCTCAACTTTTTTCATTAATGTACATATTCATCTCCACATAGCAGAATTGTCATGCAAGCATTATTCTTAATAATTAATAGGAGAGTTTGTTAATATACTAATAAATTAAAACTGTACAAAAGTAATTTCGAATCGTCCTTGCATACCAGTGATACCCTAATTCAACAATCCTAAAATATCTAATCAAAGTTATTTCTTCTTTCATTTCTTGACATGTTAAAATTTGGATCAACCTTATTTGTTTCTAAAAAATAGTAAATTTTTAAATTTGAAGAATAATTGCATTAACATAATTATTATTAAAAATATATATTTCATATTTAGCGTAGAAGAAAATAATTAAACGACAACTTTATACTAACAGGAGAACTTTATATATCTTTTAAAAAATGAGGATGTGAATGTAATTATTGAAAATTTCGAAGGACATTAATGAAACGTACATAAATAAAAGTGGAAATTGAAATGAATGATTTTGCATGTCATTTCAAATTAATGATTGATATTACCATTGGACGTGATAGATTGACATTTCAATAACTTCTTAAATTTTGGAGAAGTCGAGCAAATCCTTAGGATTTTTCCAATGCTTCAGGATAGACACTTTGATACATATTAAGCCCCAGTTTGTCCCTCATTAAATTTTATCAAATTAAATTATTTTTTTTCTTTCTCCTATTTTTAACCACACAATTTTTACTAAAATAATATTACACGTAAATCGAAAACTTTTCATTTTTTTACTACCATCCATTTTTCTTAAAAAACACTATTCCCCCATTATAATCAAAATTAATGGGGGCCAAATGGGGGGCTAAAAGCCTATTCGAACTCCATTTTTTGTCAAGTAGTGGTCTAATGAAAATTTGTAGTTGAAAAAGAAATTTAAGTTGTCATGAAATATTAATTTATCAAAGAATATGTGGTTAAAATAAGAGAGAAAAATGTATTTTAAAAATAATATATACCAAATAGGGGCTAAGAACCTGTTTAAGCTACTTTTTTTTTGCAAAATGCTTTGTAGAATAATATTTTAATGTAGAATGTGTGATTGAAAATTTCCGAGCTCACAAGTAAAAAGGGAGAAGCTTTGCTTAGTAGACAATTGCTATGCCTCCTCAGTGAAACATAGCCACACTGCAACGCGCTGAAGTGCGTAATGTCAAGAAACATTGAAATACATTTTTCGAAGCGGCAATCATTTCGAATTGGTGCTTATGCGGTACGTGTAGATCCGAGCTGGTACAATCGAAACAGTAATCATTCTATATTGGTACGAGGTAGTACGTACGGTCCGAGTTGGCGCTATGACCCAAGATATAAATCTTTTGTACAAGGATCTGTCCAAAAGATCTTTTGGAATGATGGAAGACGCCTCGAACCGATAGATGAATCCACGTGTTCCACAACTAACAATACTCATTCCAACTTTCTTTCTATAAATACCAAAGAGCCAATCCTTTGCGAAGTAATATAACTTCACAATTCATGTTTATATTTACTCCTCCCCATTTGTGATAACAAGGTCTCGGGGTTGTTGTTACCGGAACTCGTGGTTTTGTTTACCGTTAATTGTCTTGATCATCGGAGTGTATGGGGTCACTACCATCCTCACTCGGAATGGCCATATACTTATGACAAGTTTGTGACATGTGCAGGGAGGAATACAAGTGGATTTGCTATTCGTTGGCTGTGTGGAAGGTCCATTTTCCGAGGTTAACGACAACGTTGCTTCTTCGTCGCTTCATTCTGGCTACTAGCTTCTCAAGTAGGTAGCCTGGTAAGCAAGCTACCTTAGCATCAGTAAACTCCCTATCAATAATAGGGTAGAGTGATGGGTAAGGTAACTTGCTCTTCAATGGAAAGGGGAATCACCCTTTCATAGTCGATCCTATACAACTACCTTTTCGACATGATCAAGACCAAAGATATAGAATTGCAAAGGAAGGACGAAATGAACCAACCCACCCATCTTGATTGGAAAAAAATTGAAGAAAGAAACCCTATATATGCTACTGAAGTCACTACTCGTGCTAGTTAATCCATAATGAAGGTGCAAGTGCTGACGAATCTGTCGCTAGCTCTACTAATGATGCTATAGGTTATGGATCAATATTACTTTATTAAAAAGGGTGTAGTTGAAAATAAGAGGGAAAAGTGTATTTTGAAAATAATGGTGACTGAACAAAATTGGCAAATTGTGCATCACTTTTGTACTTAACTAAGAGCATTAATGCTAACTTTACAATTGAAATTTGAATTACAGATGTAACTTATTGAAAATAAAATAATGCCCCCTCTCTGGAGGCCTTTAGTTTACTTTAATTTATTTTTCAGATTTATTTTTTACTATAAATTCATACAATGAAATATTTTACACATAAACTAAAAAGTTTTTTCAATTTTTTAATCACACTTTGTCCAAAAAATATTATTCAAAACATAGTTATTTACAATTAAAGGCCTACAAACCGGGCTAATTATAATGTCCATTTATTACATTATTGTATGTCGAAATCATTTATATTTAGAGTTTTTTTGAAACTCATTTTATTGGGAGATTTGATTTCTTAATAATGATTTTTAGAAAATGAGTGGTTAAAATGTAAGGTAGCATCTTAAAATTAATATGTAAAATTATTTTAGAGGGAAAATATAATTACGAGAAAAATGAAATTTTAAAGAACAAAGCTCAAACATAGGCTTAAAAAATGTATTCTATTTATAACGTGACTGACGAGAAGCACATGCCACGCACCATCACACTGTTAAATTTTGATATAGTTGAATTTTAGCCACTAAACTTTAAAAAAAATGTCTTCAATTGCTCATTACACTTTCGGGTGGTCGAATTTTGGCAGCTAAACTTTGATATAGTCAAATTTCGGCTACTAAATTTTGAAAAACGTCTTCTATTGCTCACTATAAATTTAGATTCTGTTTATCTTCCTTTAAAATAAAACTATTTAATTTTTCATACTCATTTTTAACCACACAATTATATAATATAAATATTTTACACGTAAACTCAAAATTTTTTCCAATGTTTTAACCACACATTATCCAAAAAATCATTATTTAAAACTCATTTTTCAAAAAAAAAAATTATGGCGATCAAACAGGGGTTAAAATTGAATTTAATTTAATTTTAACAATAAATATATTGTGTATTTCATTGCAATTAGTAATCGATTCCTTTGTACAGCTTTGTAAATAAATGGCAACCAAACAAAATTAGCAAATTGTGCACCGCTTTGTACTTAACTAAGAGCATTAATGTTAACATTACAGATGAAATTTGAACTATAGACATAATCTATTGAAAATAAAATTATGCCACCCATTTAATTTATTTCTCACACTCATTTTTAACTACTAATTCATACAATAAAATTTTTACACATAAATCCAAATTTTTTCCCTACTTTTTAATCACACTTTCTTAAATAAAACACTATTCAAAACATAGTTTTTTACAATTAAAGGTCACCAAATCAGGCTAACTATAATGCCTATTTATTACATTACTGTAGACCGAAAGCATTTATATTTAGGGTTTGTTAGAACCTCATTTTAGAGAATGATTGGTTTTACAAATTTAAGCTTGTTTTAGAAGAATCTGTCTATGTATAGTAGTTTGATAATGTTACTTCTTTTTAAGTATGAAAGGAGGAATTAGAAAGCAAGCTATAAGAGGCAAACAAAGTTGTTATTGAGTTAATGTAGATTTAGTTGTCTTCTCATGATGCTTGAAGAAGATTAAGATTAAGCTCCTTTGTCAGAAAGATATTGCCACCTTTGTTGACAGATACTCACATGGAGTGGGAACCTTGTGAATGAAAAAAGCCCAAAAAATTCATGCTTCCCTTCCCTTATTTTGAGGGATTTGTCAGGGAGGGTGTCAATTCTTCATTATTAACATAGCAGAATTGTAATTTTAATGTGGGATATGACTCTATAATTTTTAGTAAACTTATCAGAAGTTTGAGGATTGATTTGTACAGCTTCAAAACTTGAGGAGGACAATTTTTGGCTATTATGGATGTTAGAAATGATCAGTGGATTCCATGATCCGATCATGAAAAGCAACCGCAGTCAGTTCGATTGGAGTCCAAGCTCCTCGTTGGACATGGTTGTGTCGTAGTTTTCCAATATTGAAAAGCTAGAATTCTTTTTATTTTATCAGGGATTATTTTAGGTCTTTTTGAGGCATGGCTTTTGAGATGGCCCTACCACTATAGACAGATCTATCCTAGATCAAAATGAAGAGGACACAATAAAGATAGTCAGGATGTAAATGAGTTGAAGCTCACGGCTCGAGTAAAAATGGATCAAGCTTTTTTTTGGCCCAAGTCAAGCCAAGCCAAAGCTCGGTCGAAAAATGGTGCTAGGCTTGGGCCTTTTCGAGTCAAGCTGAGTCAAATCGGCACTTCATTTTTCCTAAAATGTTAATTACTTTTTTTAGAGCAACTACCTCTAAACCTGCCTTTTCAAAGGCTCTATACACAGGCACCCGTGTTAGTGTGACACGACATGAGGCTTGGTTCCAACAAGCTGCGATCTAAGTCAGCTCGAACTTTTTTTGGGCCGAGCCACATGTCATTTGAGCCAATGAGCCAAATTGACATCCCTAATAGAGAGTTACAAATAAAATAGAAAAAATATACAAGAGAGAAAAGAAAAAAAAAAAGAAAAAGAAAAAAGAAATACAAAGCTAGGATTTCAAAATTTTGTTCTAAGTACAAGAAGATCATCTTTTCCTCATTGTCTTTTAAACAAGGTGAAGTAATTCAAACGCTCCACATGTTTCTCTTTTCATATAATGTGCAACTAAGTCAATAGTTGGGATGAAATATTATAATGTAGTTTTGAACCTTAATTTTATTTATGAAGCTTTGATTTTAAGTTAATATTTGGGTATTGTTTTTACTTTTATTATTATTGCTTTAAATCAATTTGACATTGTTTCATTGATTTGTAAGCATTAAGGAGTCCAGAGGTGAGTTTATTATTTTAGGCCTCATAGTAAAAATTAAAATTTGGGTAAAAGATACATCTTTACTAAGTTTGCAGTCATTAATTGAATATTTTTGTGATTGTATACTCTTAGTTAAGACTTACCATGATTTAATAAAGATATAGCGACTTAACTTATTTGAATAAGATTGATTTAAATTCGAAAGATGTAAATCAATTTTGATTAGAAGAACTCGACATGATACACATAATTGAGTATTGTCGAAATTTGGTAATTGAAATTAGAGGGATAGCTATGATGAACTCATAAACCATAACACTTGTTGTTCATTAATTAAAATCATAAATTATCTATTTCTACACTTCTTTAATTATTTTGTAGAGTTATAATATTTATTATCATAATTTAAATTATTTTCAAATATTTTGCCCTATACATTAAAAGAGTGACCTAATTTTGGCACTATTCATAGGGTTGCAAGGCAACAGTTTTTTTTCCTCCAACCATTGAAAACCTGCTAGCTGAGTTGCTTCTACTCTTACACAACTATCTCACTTTCTATTTCTCTTAAGACAGTTATATCACTCTCTATTTCGCTTTGTATTCTTAGCCTCTAATTGAATCTTAGTTAACCAATAAATAAACGTGTCTTTGAACAAAAACTAATTAATAATCTGGGAGATAAAAAAAATTAATATTTTTATTTCTTCAAATCCTCGTTGCAGTCCACATCACCATCCTACCGCCATTTCAATCAACCCGATTTAACCTATAAAATTATTGTAAGAGTGAGTATTTAAAAATACCCATTAAGATACGTGCAGTTTCCATATACAATTATTACATGATTAAAATTTTAAAAAACAGTTATCCTTAAACTCTTCATTCTTATCAAAATACTTTAATTTTATTTGTTTAGAGATTTTCTAAAATGGGAATTTCATTAAATAAATTTTTTTAAAAATAAATATGTAAAATGGCGATGAAATCAACTTAAAACTATTGTTTCAATACATAAAACAATCATTTAATATCCAACCATTAAAAAAGAAAAATCTATAAAAAAAATTTAAAAATATATGCAAGTGCATTGTTCACATGAATAGTGAATAGTAAGTATTGTTCATGTGATTTTTTTCTTAAAGATGTCTACATATTTGTAGACATGTGCTCTGATATCAAGCTGTAACACCCCAAATTTTTATAAACAATGGAGTGCTGCCAAAAATTCAATTTTCTTCACATTAAATGTGAAACCAACATATATAAAAGTAATTCAGTTATTTTCAACCATAAATATCAATTAAAACGTGGAATTCAAATTTTAAAAAATTTCAAAAATAATCAGTTAACTAATTAATAAATGTGTCTTTGAACAAAAACTAACAAACTGGGAGATAAAAAAATTTAATATTTTTATTTCTTCAAATCTTCTTAGTAGTCTGCATCACCATCCCGTCACAGTTCCAATCGATCTTATTTAACTTGTTAAAATTATTGTAAGAGTGAGTATTTAAAAATACCCAGTAAAATACGTTTAGTTTTCATGCACAATTATATAACAATAAATTATACACTTCATACCACTCTTCTCTTATGGAGTGTATCAGCAACCGAGTGACACATCCATCTCAAGTCCTCTTAAATTTTCGTAGGATTTCATATCACTTTCTATATAACCCGAATGTCCACTGATAATTTATGCATATTTAATTGAATTCATAAAAGCATAAGCAAATAAACCGCTTGCACAAACGTATCTTACCTTTATAGATTTGAAAAGTTGTAATGGATTGTAAAATAATGCACATGAAAACTATTTTCTTTTCCTCTCTCTATCTTGTATGAATAAAATATATTATATGGTAATATTGTAGGATTCTCTCTCTAGCTTTTAGGTTTCTTTGGCCGTGTATGTATAATATCTTCATGGTGAAAAATTCTCTTGATAAATGGGAGTATTTGTAGGACTTATAACCTACTATATCGATTGAATTGCATTGCAACAAGGAGACTTGGATATAGTGGATGCAACTGTATAGAATGGGTTTCCTAATGAAACTTATAATTCTAATCCCAATGGATGACAATGAAAGTGCTTTTTAATTCAAATACAAAACTAATCAAGTAAAAAAAAAAGGTTTCTATATTCATCCTAGATATAAACACGTGGCTGCCCCTCCAACTTCTATTTAATTAAAAAATTAATAAGTGACAATTTCTTTAAACTTCATTATCTTGAGTTTAACTTATCCTCGAGTCGAATAGTTATAATTGATTATACGCTACAAAAAGAGTCCAATATTGATATACTTATATTTGCTCTATCAAAATCTAATTATTAGGCTCAATTAAAATTAAAATTTAATTATTTCACTTTAGTTCCTCAACTTTCAAAATATAAATATGTAGCATATAAAACAAATAAATTTTATTCTATAAAATTTTCGGGGTATTACCTTTTGCATTGAACTCCACCAGAGAAAACCCTAACTTGCTTCTTCTCAAAACTCACTCATCTCTCGACCATCGAAGAATTTACTCACTCCTTTCCAAAACTCTTAGATCCCCGATGAAATTGTAAGAAGAAGAAACTCTTTTGCTAAGGGAAGCAGCACTGAAGGTATAATCAGACGTCGGATCTCCTCCATCTCATATTAATCGACCCAGTGGTCGAAAACTCTTTTAAAACTTCATAGCTTCCTATAGGGCGAACTCACTCCTATCTTATCTTGTATTTGCTTAATCTTATTATTGTTCCAAAACTGGTATTATGCTCATGACATCTATTACATAAGGTTTTTTTTTTTCAATTTTACTGTATGATTACAAATAAGTTATTAGATAAAATGTTCAGGCACCAATGATGTGATCGAGTATGATCACAAATAAAATGATCAATTGCAGACAACTCCATCAGAAATACTTAAGAGATTACCAAACTCAAGCATGTAAAGCAAAAGAGTTGTGATTTTGTGTGTATAAAGTTTGCAAGTATTTTTTTCCGTCCCTTAAATTACTACTAAAGGTTCCAATTATAGTATTGAGGTCGACTTGGTTACCGTTGGATTCGAACAACGTTGCCTCAACCTATTAACCAGAACTTCACATTACTCTTTGCCATACATTAGTTACATTAATAAGGGGTTAGCCGCCCTACACCATCTACTAATACTTACTAATGTAAATGTTGCATCAATAATTTTACAAATACTCTACACATTCACTTTAAAGGCAGCAACCGCTTCGGCTTGGAGAGAGGCTTTGGATGGGAAGAGGTTCGACGACAAGGAAGGATGCTTTGGCCAAAGAGCAGCTTTGTTCCCTTTCTTTATTTTGACATTGTTGAATGCCATATATCTACATGTAGTGCCTCACATAGAGCTTTAGATACGAGCTGTAATAGAATCATTTGACAAATTGAATTATACCTATTGTGCAAGGTGATCAAATTTCCTTTTTCTGGAAAAGGACAAAGAAATATTCAGTTATTGGGCCTAATACATATTGATGTATATAGATCGATTTCAATCATCGCGAGAGATTGTCTCTCTTACTTCATCACTTTTACTAATGACCATTCTAAATATAATTATGTATACTTAATAATTCAAGTATGAAGCACTTGAAAAGTTCAAGAAATTTAAGCTAGATGTAGATAAGCAAATAGGTAAAGACATTTTCACACTAAGATTTGATCGATGTGTAGAATATCTTCAATGAGAATTGTTAAATTATCTAAAGGAGATTAGGATTTTCTCATAATGGACTACATTACATAAACAACAACATAATGATGTATCTAAACAGAGGAATCCCATGCTATTAGATATGGTGTGATCAATTATAAGACATGCAAACCTTTCAATATCGTGTCTTATCTAAGTCGGTTGACAAAATTCAATACGAGTTAATGAAAGGCAGGAAACCCAACTTATATCATATTAAAGTTTGGGACTATGACGTTTATATGAAGCACACTTATGGAAAGAATTTGTACTTAATAAAATATAAGATATTTAAAGTAAATGTAAATTTATTTACAAAATGAAGTCAATATTTTTAAGTGTGATAATACTGAATCAATCTCACTACTAGAAGTCGTCTCAAATCATTTTATCTTTATCATTTGAAAATGGAGAAGAACAACATAGAATGAACCAATGCTCAGTAAGCAAACCGCATGCATATGATATGTGTGTAAATTACTTTAATAAAAAAGTATCTCAATATGTATCTTATTTTCATTCATTCTTTAAAAACCTTAATATTGATATCATGAGCTCACTTGATGCATCACCTAGTCAATCAGAATGCAATAGTGGACCATGTTATTTGGAACTCGATCAGATATTTTGGTAGTATCGAAAAGTGATTAACGTTAAGAATGAATATTAGTCGGGTATGTTGGTTCCCTATGTCTAATTTCTCACTCACACCTTCATAACATAGACATACACCTCGAAATAAAAACGTTTGAAGTACATATCTTTCTAAAAACATTCCTTCTCACACTGACATTTAAAAACTCTTTATTTCATGAAATTCCATGATGTTTATGAATGAATTGATATATATGAATTATCATTCAAAATATTTATGATACAAAACATAATGATAAAATATTAATTTCATATAATACCAATTTAGATAACACATTTAACGAAGTAATATACATATGAAGACAATAGGCAATTTACTTACCTTGAGTTTCTAACAATATATTTCTCGAATGACAAGTGAAGATATTCCAAGTCACCCACGAAGTCAGCGTGCCAAAACCCTAAGTCACTCCCATTTATTTATTTATTTATTCATCTATATCCTAAAGAGAGGGGGCTTAAGATTTAAATGACTCTTTAAATTTCAATGTGAATCAAACTAACATTTGGTTACAAACAAATCAATATGTTGATAAAAACATATAAACTAGTAAGTGATTTAAATCCAAATAAAATCTAGAATATGTAGCTAATATTATACATCGAATGAAGAATAATGTGTCAGTTTCCTTTCTAAATTATAAAGGATTGCTAGTTTGTTGATTCCCAAGTTCATACTAATAGAAAGTTGATGCCAATGAAAAATCATTGCATAAAATCAGAAAACAATTAAATCCCCATAGTTTTAGATAGGAAAAGAAGAATTTTTTATTCTTTTTTAATGCAACTCAACAAGAGTTTTCTTATAATTTAGAATTTAACACACATCTATACGAACCTCATTCATTTAACTATTTATTTGAGGAAATAAAATTACCAATTCTCAGTTATCCAGGTGATAAAATTAATTTAACAAAAGAATCAAATGGCAAAATAACAAAGTGATTCTTGCTCAATTAAAGTTATGCATAAAGGGGCTCTAAAGGACCATGAAATTATATACATTTATACATAAGTGTATATATGTATCCACACATACCCACGTATATGTGCATGTGTGTGTAAAAAATCATATCCTTATTCAGTCAATTTAATGAATTTCGGTGGCCCAATAACATGTTTAACTACTAAATTACCATAAAATATTAAAAAGATAAAATAATTATATCTTCAATTGCAAGAATTCGCACTTTCAGAAGATGTAGCCGATAACAGTAGTTGTTTGAATACTAATTCAACTAGAAACGTATATGGAATTTACTCAAGAATTAACAACAGGATTTGGGTAAAGATTCGAACTCTTTATTCTTGATATAACATACATGTGAACATCTAGACGATATTGTTTATTAAATTAAAGTTTTTTTTTATTTCTAGGTAATTTCGCTTCTGTATTTCAACAACTAATATCAAAGTAATTTAAATTTTTTACGTATTTGTTATTTTTGAATCTTGATGGCGTATTCTAGTCGAGCGATATCTACAAATAATTTGTTATATGTTGATTGAATAATTGGTTTATTCAAACAATGATCCTATCCTATTATTTGTGGTCAGTTCTTGATGCAATTCGTTATTGTGAATATGTAACAATATAGATGGATTTTGACACCATCATCTTGATTTAATTTTCATTTCAAATAGGTTCAATATTTTGAGTCAACAGGACATATGAATTATGTAATTCTTATAATTATTGATTCTTGAAATGAAAATTAGCTCGTGGGGCGAATTAGAGATTTTAGTTAGAGGAAACATTTTTGGTGGATCACATGTGATGTGATGAGATGATGGTATAGATATCAGCTGATGACTATATCATGGATATGAGTGATATTTACAGAGTTATGAGAATATCTCATTTTTTTGCTATAAATTTTATGAGGCTATATACTAAACGATATGAACTTGATGTCTATGTATGAGAAAAACGTTTAAATGAGAAAGTATAAATATTTTCAAACTCTTCCACTCACTGAGCTATAAACTCATATTTTTCCACAACATTTCTTACAGTAGTATTGGTCCCTGATAGCTTGGGGAGCCTGTGGTTTTAGAATTAGAGCCACACAACATATTGAGTGATGCGATTCATTTTGGTAAAACATGAAGTAATTATTTCGGGCCCATTGCATTATATTTTTCATAAATATTTGATTATGGTGCATATTTTGTAGTATGTCATAATGAGCCTTAGTGGTGGATCTGATATTTAGTCAGCATCTATCATCGGCACACGGTCACGTTCCTAGTCCATTAGGGTGATTCGGGACGAAGCGTGTCATAGTGGTATCAGAGCATGATTTATAAAGTTTTGAAAGTCTTTTGTAGTTTATGCATTGACATATCATGCATATTCGTGTGGTCATATGCCGTGGTGGCGAAAATCACAAGCTCTCAAGCTCGAATGTATGGGACCAAAAACGATGAAAAGATATTTTTAACAGATCCAAAAAGACTAGAATGTAAATATGATAGTTGCAATGATCCGATGGTTGGAAAATGTTATTAGTTTTGGGTTAGAATTATGGTATATGTAACATATTAAGAGTTGGACAGATTTTAACAGGTTGTTTATATATCAACATTTAAAGTGATAGATGGTACAACTGCTTAATTATCAATTTATATGTTGAATTACTTGATATAGTTTGCAGACAAATAAAAGGAAATGAGACGCTAACAATCAGTGAGGAATTTTAATTATCTAGGGTTATTCCAATTACTTTGATTATTTATAAGATGTTGATTATAAGGGATGTGAAAAAAAAAGATCTACTTCATCATGATTACTTATTATGGGATAATTTGTTACTCAAGAAATAGAATTAAATGGATATGTGCATTCATGTATGTTTATGTGAAAAAAATGGAGTGGGGAATGGTAGAGTCGGAATTTATTGAGTTTGGAGAATTAACATATGAAATCTTGATAATATATTGATGTATGAAAGGTTCACATGATAAATATGAGGGTTATTATTTAGTGATGCTAAGGAAAAATTGACAAAATTAAATGTTTTAGGTCCTACGATATGACGATAAATGATAAGGTTACATGATCATAACATGATATAGTGAATAAAAAGTAAATGAATGTTATGGTTGTCC
This sequence comes from Olea europaea var. sylvestris, assembly GCF_002742605.1. Taxonomy (NCBI): domain Eukaryota; kingdom Viridiplantae; phylum Streptophyta; class Magnoliopsida; order Lamiales; family Oleaceae; genus Olea; species Olea europaea. The sequence goes on from NW_019235742.1 coordinate 215,119, forward strand.
TATAGCGAAATAATGAGATGATGTATTTGGGTTATTAAGTTAATTGGTTTTGCCATGACCATTTGTTGGATTATTATGTTATATTATATGCAATTTGGAAGCTATGAGCCAAATTTTGAAGTTAAGGTGAACTTAATGAAGTTTTAGTGATGGAAATTTTGAGTTATTTTCGATTGTATTTTTACATTTCATGAATAAAGTATTCCATTCTTCTTGAAATTTACACATTATGGAACGTATGGATGATATGTTGGATAGCTTAAAGTCTAAGACGATCATCATGTAAATTTTATTCAATTGTGGAAAGGTATCTTTAGGTTATAGTCTTAATTGAAGGTCTTTGTGCGATATACAAGAAAGCTTATGCATTGGTGATAGGTTGATGGCCTCTTTATGGAATAAGAGTATAGAATTATCATGGATTAATTGTTATAATTGTCTCTTCATAGAAAGAAAGAGCACCAAAATTTGTGTAAATTTAAGGAGGTAAAAAGTGTTGCTATCAGATTAAATTCTAAGGAAACATTTACTCTTGTATCAAAAGTTGATGAGGAATTGATTTATGATAATGGATTATGTTAAGGTTTAGAATGTGTTTTGAAGTAAAATGATGAATTATGGATTATACGATAGATTATTGAAGAGGCGTGATTAAAACATGATTTATTGTTGATTATATTGGGGTTGAATTTAAGAATTGTGGTGTTATCACATGGTAGGAGAGAACAATACTTATCGCTTACAGGAGTTTAAGGTATATTTTTATTCAAAAGAGCTAAACTTGAAGTTGTGTATATATTATTATTGGGTGATATAGAATTAAAGGAAAAGAATACCATATTGAGCTATTTCAACTATTGTTGGGTATACCTGAAACTTTAGAAAATCATGAACAATTGAAATTTTGTAGATATTGTCAATTTAGAATGGGAGTGGTTACCCTTAAATTTTTTTTTTCACTTGGGGTTTCCAAATACATAGAATGGAAACAAAATGGTATTTAGATCATTAATGATAAATCGACAAAAGTTACAGGATTATTTTTAAATTAAATGGTCAGTTCATGAGATACATTACTAAACTATATATGGATAAGATAGTGATTTATATGGTGGAGTTTGACTATCTATCTTTGGCTGATATAGGAAGTTACAGAAGTAAAGTAAATTGTGCAATTTCTTTTAATAGAATGTTGGAGAATATAAGTACGAGTTTAGAAAATATGTCATCAACGCATGGGTTGCTATTTAATGGGAACTGAGATACCTAGTTATTGAGACAAAAGTTGGAAAATAAGTTATTAAGGTGGATTGGTGAAATCATTCAAGATTAGGCATTATGGTAGATTAAATGTGTGGGCTACATATTTATTTGTTTGAATCCTAACCTTTTGAATCCTAGCCTAATGAATTTCTAGGACGAAATTCTTTAAGGGAGGTAAGATTGTTACACCCCATTTCATACTAGTCAAAGGTCAATATTGTTTATTCAAAGTCAAATATTTGACCAGTCAAAGTCAAAGTCAAATAAGAACTTAAATGAAGTAAATCATTTTAGTGAGATTTGAATTGACTAAATTATTTTAGGGGGTTTATTTTACAAATTAACAACATTTGAAGGTTTAAGATGGATAAAAGGAAATACTTATTAATTAATAAAAGTTAAATGATTTAATAATATATCATATGAAGTTTGGAGGACTTGATAGCAAAAGGGTTTAGTGGTGGATTACAAGTGTCACTTTCCATGCCATTTCTTCATTTTCATATTACTAGTCACTGTCACGTGTGTTGCGCGAATTTTGTATTTATCATAATTTTATTAGCGTATGAATTTTAGTTTTTGGAAGTTTTTGAAGTAATAGCTAGAAATATTTCCATGATATAAGAAAAGGATTGCAAATTATTTTTATAATTGTAACAGTATTGTGTTATCTAGAAAAAATGTGCTTGTAATTTCATGCTTGAATAAGAAATATACGCGGTTATACAAACTATTTTGCCTGTATTCCATGATAGTGTTGATTGAGTTGAATGTGAAGATTATATTTCTAAATTTTGTGTAATTCAATATCGAAAAATTGAAGATTGAGCACAAAATTATAAATCGACTTGCATATTTATACCCGTTTTATATTTTGTCCTTCATATATTTTAATATTTATTTTATACTTATGTTGAAAAAATAAAAATCTGGAACTTTTTTTTAATATTCGGTTTGGTAAGTGAATGTATGGTGTACTGCATTCTCGGTACTTCTAAGTGCAAAAATCGGTATGTACGGTAAGCTGTGAATACGGCAGGTAACATATACAGTAAGCTGTAAATACGATAAATTGCCACATATACGGTAAGCTGCAAATACGATAGGCAACATATACAATATTGAAATTTACTGTAGTGGACGAAACCCTATTCATTCATACCATATATGCACTTTACATACCGTATATGTAACATACCATATTTGCAGATTATCGTATATGCAACATACCGTATTTACCGCATACCGTATTTACAGCATACCATATTTACACATATTGTCTTTAGATACCATATTTCGCAAATATTGATTTTTGTACATATCGTATATGCACTTTACATACTATATATGCAACATCGTATTTACAACATACTATATTCTTATCATACTATATTTACAGTATACCGTATTTGCATATATTGTCTTTAGATACCATATTTGGCAGATATTGATTTTTATGTTAAACTATATTCTTGACTTTCAAATGCCATCATTTGAAACATTCTGATCTCTATAGATTATTTTTTATAGTAAAAATTCCACTTTGGCCATGTATTATTCTGTTGTTCAAATTTGTTAACTCGTCCCCATGTATCACATTGTATGTCAAACCAAAATCTCATTCTAGCAACCAGGATAAATCACCCCATCTCATAGAGGTTGATTGACTTACTACAATATATGATGAGTTGTCATAACTCAAACTCAACCTAACTTAACTGTGATCAAGTAATAAAGTAAAAAGGAACTCTTGATTTCTATCTTCTTAGCTCGTGTATGTACCCTAAGTGTGCAATTTAAATTTGATGGAATTGCAAGTTTCATAATATGGTTATGTAATCTTCAGCATTTTGGAATTTTCAAGAATGCCATAAAATATCGACCAAAACAGCATAAATTGCACCACTCTGATGTCTACTTTTCAAATTCTCAAAAATATTCTTCATGGCATCCCATTTCCCCTGCTCCCCTAAGCGAAATGGGTAAGAATAGCCTCGCCTTCCACACCAATTTCAAAATAGAGTTTATTGTAAAAGAAAATAAAAGAAAAAAATTAGGATATTCTCCAAACTCTATGGAGAGTTTGGCTTCCGCAATTTTCAAAATGAGTTTATGATAATAATAAAAATAATAATAATAATAATAAATAAAAAATTATGATGTTTTCCAAACTCTCCGGAGAGTTATGAGAGTTTGACTCTCCGAATGGTTTAAAGAGTTTGGATAAACTCTCTATTGTAAAAAAAAAATAATAATAATAATAATACGATGTTCTCCAAACTCTCTATTGTAAAAAAAAAAATAATACTAATAATAATAATAAGAATAAATAAATGCTTTGCACAAATTTTGTATTTATCATAGTTTTATTAGCGCATGAATTTTAGTTTCTAGGAAATTTTTCGAAGGAATATCTAGTAATATTTCCATGATATAAAGAAAATTATTGCAAAATATTTTTACAGCTGCAATAGTAAAAAAATATGCTTGAGGTTATACAAAGTGTATGTGAATTTTTCCTTCCAAACAAAAATTGTATGCTACTTGAATATTTAATAATTCACATCATTTCTCTCGTATACATCATTAAAAAAATAGCAGCATTTATGCTTTGACACGATAAATGTGCTAGAGTTGACATAATACATAATAAGTAAATATTGAGTCAGAAAAATGAATTCTGAATGGTACATTCATAAATTATGCATGGCGAGTGTGTATTAGCGTTTCTTAGCCATATCTGTACCTAGTCTACAATTATACATGTGTCCATCAAGGCAATGAATTAATAGCATTGGCACATAGGAAGGTAAATAAATTTTTCCCAACACCTTTTTTCTGTAGAAATGGAATAGTATCTAATGCTTGAACATAAAGCAATTCATAACACACACACAAAAATAGTATAGGATCCACCTCTCACAATCCGAATACTCCTCTTGCAACTCCATGATTTTGACTCGACAATCCGAATACTCCTCTAGCAGTAGATATTGTCCGAGATGTTGAAATTTGTTGTGTGGAGTGTTCCATTGTTATCTATAGAATTTTCAAAAAAAAATCATTAATTACAATTAATGCATTTAGTCTAATTAATAATTTTAAAAAAATAATAAATAAATAAATAAAATAAAATGTGCAACGTGTGGTGCGGACACTCCACACGCTGTGCAGAAGCATGCAAACACTCCGTTGCGAGCGGAGTTTCCGCACACACTCCGCACCTCATGTCGCACTTTTTTTTAAATTAGTAATTAGACTAAATGCAATAGTAATAATTAATGATTTTTAAAAAAAATTCTATTGATAACAACAAATCTTTTGTTTGGTTGGTGAATTTTTTTTTTTTTTTTGAAATAGCAATGATTTATAAAATCAATTATTGCTTGCTTGGAATTTTTTGTTTCACATGGGTGGTAAAATCAAAAAATTCACGTGAAACTTCTGAAAAGTTGTTTCACGTGAATAAAAGAGAGGAAAAAAAATAAAAAGAAAGGTCATTCTACTGAACTTCAGTTTTCTTTCAGCAAAATTTTCAACAGTATTCTTGCAGTTGGATTTTTCATCTTTCATCCCGAAATCTCAGGAAAACAAATTACAAGGTAATTGTTTAGTTTTCAGGATTTTTTTTTATTATTTTTGTTGTAGTTAATTTGTTTTTCTCCTGGTGTGAATTTTAAAAATTTTATTTTTTCAGATTTTTGTTGTGTTAATATGATCTAGCTAAATTTTGATTGCTAATTTTTTGAGTTTATACTATTTTCTTTTATATTAAAACATTAATGTTTTGTTTTGTTAAGTATGTTAGGTTGAATAAAGCTTGATTCTTTAAATTTCCCAATAAAAAAGTTTTGTATCTTTTACCCATATGAATATACGCACAAAACCTTCATGAATTCATGTTTTCTGGGAATTTGGCTATGATGACAACTTGCTTGTATTTATTGATTGCAAGAGTTGAGGTATATAGCACTTACTAATAATTTATGGTTTCTTTGTAAAATGGAGCGAAGATGTAATTAACTTTAGATTTGATACAACTAAAACTATGTTATCTTGATTTACATTATTTTTTGTTAAAAGATGATTCAATTAATATAAAACCAAAAATAATTTGAATATTTTGTTTAGATAATCTCATTAGAGCACTTTTGATATATTTGCTTACAGTTTAATTGATTTCTCTTTAAAATCAACCAATCCCTCCAAATCTCATGTGATTATCTACAACTATATATGCTAAGGTAAATTATTTTATAGCAGTAAATATTTATCTATTAATTAGTTTGTGGATAAAGACTAAAATATTTGTGTAAGACATGTTTTAATTTTTATTTGTATTCACAATTTCTTCAAATATTAGTTTGTAAATAAGTTTTATTATTTCATGCAGATGTCTCTAGATTATATCTTGTCTCAAGATCAATGGTTCCGTGCTACTGTTTGTCAATATCCAAATCATCGAGATTTGATAGAATTGTTACAAACAGACGAACAAGCATTAATAATGTACAGTAATTTCCATGGATTTCTATATGGATTTATGTATAGAGACGAAGAGCAACAATTTAGTAGTAAGTTGATACATGAATTCATAATGAGGATTGTCAATTTCAGTAAAAACAATGAAATATGGATAAGATTTGATGACCATCTTGCTCGTTTTGGAATGCAAGAATTTTGCTTCATCACTGGACTACCTTGCCACGAACCATATGTAAATCTTGACTTTAGTAATCCTAGGCTTAGAAACTAATATTTCAATGGCGTGAAAGGATTTCTATGAGAATGCTCCATGATGCCTTCAATTCATGTAAAGATCAAGAAGATAAATTCAAACTTGGATTGGTTATGTTGATAGAGTGTGTTCTCAAACCAACTGAAAGACATTGATTACAGAATGCTGGGTATGGTTGAACAGCTTGACGATTTTCTTTTGTATCCATGGGGTCGGAAGGCATATTTTGTTTTGTTGAATTCATTGCAACAATCACACTTTGAAAGAATACTAAGAATGCAACAAGCTGAGCAAAGGGAGTGTAAATATTCGTTACATGGATATCCTCTTGCTTTTCAAGTATTTCTTTTTTACTAAATTTTTATGTTTTGTTTAGTTTAATGTTGTATATATTTAATATTTATCTTCAACTTCATTTTTCAGTTTTGGATATACCAAGCATTTCCCAATATTGGAAAGAAATTTGAATGAAGGAGATTCAAGACATTACAAATTCTAAGAATGCACAAATGGAAGCTGATGCAAATGTTGACAGACAAAATTGTAAAACAATATCTGTCTACACACGAGGTATGATAATTATATGAAAATTTATACATTTGATTATTCTACTATACTATAGTATAGAATTCTAATATTTTATTACGTTTATAGATTCTAGTCCTTGCGGTATTACAACCAATAAAAGAAGAATTGCAGACATTGTGATACACAACTCTATCATTACCGTTGGACAATAAACACACTATATTAGACGGTATTACCGGTGGAGAGCTTGGCAACATTGTACCACAAATTTCACATAGCAAGCAAACAATTAATGCTGATGATGCTGGTACTTTCAGAACACACCCTTCAGTTGGAGTGGAGCCTAATTATACTTCTGCTATTGACTGTAATTATGTCACAAATGAACACATGGAAGAAATATTCACTATACATAGACAGTATGTATGTGGTCCGTATGACGACTTGAAGGCACACATGGTGGAAGAGTCAAGAAAACAACAGGATGAATATCTTGAAAACCAAAAGGGAATGTCTGAAGAACAGCAAAAATGGCATGAATATCAATATCGATAGCTGCATTCTGCTTATCAATCTGGTATGCAATCTACATATATGGATAGTCAAGCTTTCTACCAGGATTTTTTTGGTCGACAGATGGCTGAACAATCAAGAAGATAAGAAAGTAATTACCAAGCACTTGTTGACAATCAGAAAGAATTTTTTCAGCAACAACAAAAATGGCAGGAAGATCACCATCAGGAAATGTAATATCACATGCAATCTTACGTGGACAACAGTTTAACTTCGATGAAATCTTTCGTTGAAGAATGGAACAACAACATGCTGAATAGAATGGGTGATATGGAAGCTATTGTCTGTTGTTTATAAGAAGATATTCATGGCTCCAACAGTAAAATTCGTGGCAAGAAAGTAACGTCTGAACAAACTCCTCAAATTGAAATGTCCACAGAAGAGATGTATAATAGGAAGATAAAATCTTTAGGTTTTCCTCTCAAAGACTATTCTATGAAGGGGTATTTATCAGTTCATCAATGGGTGGTGGTGAATAAATTGGGGTAAAAAGCCTAACTCTAACTTATTAGTTATATTGTATTTATTTCACATTGATATAAACTATGATCTACAATATATATTAGGATCTTGGAGGCAATATATATGGAAGAGACACACTATACAATATACTTGAAGACAAAGATATTAGCATTGCGGTTAGTGAAGCTCACAAATTATAATTATTTTCAATTTACATTTGACATATAATTTATATCTATTTATTGTATTAGACTATAGAGATGGAGTTAAAGTTATTGAGGCGATTGATTAAAGAAGGTTGTACTCTCCTCTCTAAACAACATGAAATTTTGGACTTTAATTTTGAAGTTGAATGCGATCACCAATTGATGTGGGAAAGAACTTTAAAAGAAGGAAGTTCTAGTGCAGATCAACATCAGATGGATTTCACCGTATTAAAGAATTACATAAGTAGCAATTTGCCATAGCACAGTCGTCCATGGATAGCATACAATTATTTATTAATTCCATGTTCGTATCCAGACGATTATAATTGTTATCTTCTTGTTGTTGATTTTCATCAGTGGAAATTTCAGATATATAATTGCAGTAATGATGTCCACACACCAACAGAAATCAGGAAACAAATACATACAGTATATGAAATACTTCAAATATTATTAACGAATTCTAAATTTTATTCTAGTAGACTTGGATTTAAGAAAGCACAGAAACAAGTGGCTTAAATTGGAGATTATGTCTCACTTGCCTTGCGTAAATAATGGGTAAGTACTTAAGGCATTTAAATTGTTTATTATTTACTACTATATTGATTTTTTTTTAATTTCGATTTCTATATTCATTATTAGTTTAGTCTAACAAAACAAAAAAACAAAAAAAAAATTGTATGTAGGCCAAATTGTAGACTTTTTCTCTTCAAATACATAGGATGCTTTCTTCTAAAATATCCATTAGAGACAATTGATTTGGAGAGAATGAGGATATACAAACGGAAAATTGTGACTGACCTTTGTTACAATGAATATTTTTTAAATCCCCGTACGCCGTGATTGTGATTGTAATTTTAATTGTAATTGTGATGTAAAGGATAATTTAAATACACATCCTCAATGTTGAGAATGATTGTAATAAGTAAGTTTTTATCAATTTGAAATTATTTTTCCTTCTTGTTTATATATATATATATATATATATATATATATATATATATATTGGTATAATATAGAAAGAAAGAATAATAAGAATAATTATATGGTGAGGAATTCTATTCTTTGATTAGTATTTTGTGGGTGTAGACATATTTGGTTGATGAATTGTCATTAAACACTTATTTTTGTTGCTAGGAAAATTGGAAATTTCATATTTTAGTCTGTGGAATTTTTCCAACAAATCGAAAGTAAATGAAAGAAAAAAAATAAAAATGCTTTGAAGCCTTTGTTCACATTTGTGAAATTACCTATTTTGTTATTCAACCATACAATAGATTTGAAGCATAAATGATGTAAGTATTAGCCTACATACATCATTTGTCAACAAGAATGTGCTTGGCAATTTTGAAATAAAATTATACTAACGAAGAAAACAAAAGTCAAGACTAATTCCAAAACAAAAATAGAAATGCCTTAGAAAATATAAACGTCTTCATTAGTGTTGTTGCCATTTTTCATTACTGTTGTTGACATTTATGAAATTACTACTTTGCTATCCAAGCATACAAAAGAAATGATGTAAGTGTCAGTTTATAGACATCATTTGTCAACAACAACGTGCTTGACACTTTACTAAGGAGGTAAAGAAAAGCCAAGAATAATCCTAATCAAAAATAGCAAAATAAACGCTTCAATCATGATTTTTTTAAATCTATCTTTTGTTTTGAAACCAAAAGATCTGTGCGAGACACATCCAAACTTCTATTTTCATCACATGGAACATTCCCTCCATCCGAAGATCTGAAGAGAGCTCTCTTCGCTGGACGCGACAAATTCTCTTCAGAATCTAAAGAGTGTGTGTAGATACCTTTCCCGCGTGATGTATCTATACTTTTACCATCAACATTTGCTTGGTTTTTTTTCCTCTTGGGGTTGTCTGGTCTATTTCTTCTAGAGCTGTCACAGAGATGATGTCAAATCAATAGCTTGATAAATTAGGCTCAGTTTGAAATGCTTTTAGGCGAAATGCTTGTTGACTATTTAGCATTTTCTTGACGACATTTTCAAAGTATGCTTTTTGTGAATCATGTATGTTAATGTTGATTCATCAATTAATATTGCTTGAACAATATGTTTTAGCTCTGTAAAATGTTGAAGTTACATTAAAATTCTTACAAAATTGGTTTGCTCCCCTGCTGCTTCCCAATTGCACTTGCATTAAGCGAGCTTGTGACATCTGACAATTGCACATATGCTCGAGCCCTAAAATGTATTTGGTATACACTCACAAATGATCAAGACAATTAAAGAAAGTATGTATATACATATAATAAAGTAAAATATACCGATGAATATCTTTAGAGTTTAGATTCTTGCAAAAAATATAGAGATAACTTTCTCCAAATTCAGCATTTGATCGTCTATAACAATTGTTGCATGCCATGTACCAAGATTTATTATCAATTTTGTCTATAATTGCTGTGCCATTTACCCAATAAAATATTCGCTGTTTTGTAAAACAAAGGTCAAAACAGAGCTAAAATAAGGAATATGTATATGCAATTTTTTATATGTATATAAAACTTGTCATAAATATCATTACTGCTAAGAGACGTCCTTGAAGATTCTGAATAGAAGTGAATTTACTTCGCATAGGTGGAGAAAGATTTGTGGGGCATCTTTCCATGTATAGTTTTTTCAATACCAAATCATCTATTTTCATTGAATTTTCTTTGATCCTAGTAAATGTAGTTAATAAGGTGAAATAATCTCAAGACATTTAGAACAAAATTAGTAAATGTGGATAGTGGCGATAGTGGGTAGAAATGCGGGAATAGGAGAAAAGAATAATAAAATAAAATCAATTTATTCTACATACCATTCCGTCATCTATTTTACTTCGATGAAAGTTGTATTTATGAAGAAAGTAGTACGAACTTTTGTGGACAATTTCAAACCTACATACATGTGCAAATTATCACATATATATGTTGTATTATATGTTGATATGATGTAATGTAAAACATATTAGCAACTAAACACATACCAAAGAAAGACGTAACTCTGAGATGTGTTGCAAAGATGACTGGTTTTTTCTCAATATTCTCGCATTACTACACATTCTCTATCAACAAAGGAATCCCAAAGTGTAATCATCATTGTTTTGAAATTTTTGTCTAGAAGCAATAAATCTTGTACCCATGTTTGGTTGCCATATTTTGATTGAATCATTCGTTTAGGCATCATATCAATTGCAGCCGCGAGTATATCTGAAAATATAAATTGTAAAATGACTCTCTGCTTATTTTTCTCAATATAATAACTAATAAATAATTCAATAATTCAAGATAACATATCATGGAATAACAAAAAATATACATTTCTTACTTATATCAGCATCTATATCCATACACTCTTCTGCTTCATGAAAAGTTGTCAGCTGATATGTTGAAAAAAGAAATTCCAAATTATCTTCATTTAGTTCAACAAGATGAGTTTGTCCAGATATAGTCCAGTGATAAGATCCTATCGAATATTTGTAGTTTCCCGTATTATTCTTCACATAAACTTTTGAAATGACATATGTTTCCCCAAAACAAGTTGATCCTCAAAAGCACTAATATTGGAATCATTTAAGGTAGCTTGGATAATATTTCCCTGGAAAATGAAAATAAAAAATGATGAGAAATCTCTTAGTTATCTGGTATAATTGTAACAATATAGTTACAAACAATCGATGGAGAAATATATTTGACTAATGGATGGGAGCAAATTTTTTTACCATCATAACTTATAGGATGGTTTTGTTGTAGTATTTGAATATAATGGAAATTCAACGTTCAATATGAGGATATTTGATCATTCTAGATCAAAGGTTACATATGGCACTGATGTTGAAGAAGACGAGGCTTTACATCTGGATAATCTTGCATTCGAAATAACACGGACCCTCAATCAGAACAACCATCGAGAAATTGTAGGCTATCTTTAATATATCATTCTATATTTACCTTTTTCACATTATTTTAGTCTTAACATTAGCATCCATATTTTTTCGAAATTTAAACCAGGAAGGTTTGCAAGATACCATATACCGAGATATGTGCGGAATGTTCGGCTCCATGACTCTCTACATCACTACTAGGATATCACTGCAAATTCAAGACCAAACGGTGTGATGTGCCGTCTTACTGTAGATTGGGCCAATTTTTTGACAAAGAAGGAACTATAAATTGGAAATACATGCGTATTTGAATTATTAAATAGCGAATCTCCAATGTTCAAGGTTTACAAAAAAAAAAAAACCCACAATGATGGAACTCTAACTCGTCTATGAAACTTTTCACGCCAATAATGTTTAATATTTATGTTTATCCATTTCACTTTTTCATTAATTATCTTAAATTATCGCATAAAGATTTTCATAGAAATTACACTTTTTCCTTTCTTTACAATTCAAAAATACTACAATGTCTCTAACTAAAACATAACCTTCTCTTATATATTAATACATTTATGGTTACATCAACACACACACATTGTGTGTGTGTGTGTGATGGATTTACCTTCAAGAAGATGTTTTTCAAGTAGAATGAAACTGTGTGTTTTATAATAATATCACTTACTGTAGGAATATAATTACATATGAATATAATAATGGTAAAATGATTAAATCAAGTTAAAAAACTTACACAAGTCGTTTCCAGACATGGTTTCCTCCATCTCTATCTAAACTTCTAAATATCAGCTTTACCAATTGTATTCATATTAACCACGCAACATCTGATAGCTAGATAGCTACACAGGCTAATATGAATAACAAATGACCATTCGTAAACAGAAAAAAGTAAGTCAATTCAAAAAGTTATGTGTTATTAATACTTGTATTCAAAAATACAAAGCATGATGACTAATTAATATATTTTTGGAAAGAATAACTTCAGAAATCCTTTTTGCAAAGATACGATTTTGCAAAATCAATATTTCATCATGACAATAAGAAGTCATAAGTCCAGATTTGTTATTAATTTTGTGCTTGTAATAACAAATATAATCAATAAAGAATTATAACAAACAATTAAGAATATACCTTAGAAATCTTCATCAGCTGAAGTGAACTAAATTCAAGATTTCATGATAGACAATATTTTTGGTACAGCAAGTATGTGATTTGTTTTTGACAAAAGGTTTAATAAGAACTTTTATATTTTCTCTTGTTCTAGCTTGGGACAATGCAACATACAATTGGCCATGGGAAAATACAGGTTCTGGAAGATATAAGCCAACAAAATCTAGAGTTTAACCTTGAGATTTGTTAATGGTCATTGCAAAATATGGACGAATTGAAAATTGAGTTCTTTTAAATGGTACAAACTGTTTATCGCCTTCAAAAGGAATGAATGGAATTCTAGGTAAAAATACTTACTTTTCACGATATTCTCCTATCCCAATTTCAGCCAAGATAACATTCTGCTTAAAGTCACGACAAATAAGTCTAGTCCTATTGCATAAACCTTCTACAGGATTAATATTTTTGAGCAATATAACTGGACAAATTTTTTTCACTATGAGTTCATGTGGAGGTATACCGTTTGGAGTTAGACTATTCAAAAAAATTTCATCAATAAATCCTTCATTTTTATCAATCACTTCATCTAAACTAAAATATGTAACTCTCTCCCGAAATTTCTTTAAGCAAAATATTGTTTATTAAATCTACATATTCATTTTTTGGGGTTAAAATAATTCTATTCATCATAATATGTAGGTTGTCTCCATATGTCTGGAAATTGGGAAACAAAATATCAATTAATTCCTTCAATGATTTAAATTCATCTTCAAAATTGATGGTAATATCTTCAGGAAGTGTAATCATTAGGCATGAATGTGTTCTCTCTATTCCAGTCCCAATCTTCATCAAATATTCACAAAATGAAGATCTAATTTAGCTCTCATATTTTCGATTAATGCTCACTGTGTAAAAGAATGCCATAAATGCAAAAAAAAACTAAACTTGCCTTCATTATATCGTCTTTTGTTCCTCTTTGTACTACTGGTAAAACTTGTTGAAAATCTCCTCCACACACAATGACTTTTCCACCAAATGGTAATTGACATCCAGTAATGTCTCTTAACATTTTATCTAAAGCCTCAAAAGCATATTTATGAACAATTGATATTTCATCCCAGATTATTAGCCTAGCCAATGCTAAAAGTTTACCAAGCGAAGACTGTTTACTCACTGAACAGTGCATATCACAACTTATTTCAAGCATAATTTTGAATCTTGAATGTCCTGTTCTACCAACCGATAATAGAGATGCAGCTACACGTGATGATGTCGTTGCTAGTGCGATAAGATTTTGAGATCGTACACCAAAAAGTAATGCCTTGTACAAATATGTTTTTCCAGTGCCTCCTGTACCATAAAAAAAAACATTCATTCTTATCATTTAAAACACAATCCAAAATAATATCATAGGTATTTTGTTGCTCTTTATTTAAACTCTTATTATAATGTATGTCTGACTGAAAATTAATATTGGTTGTTTCCTCGGCAATAATGGTTTCAAAGATATCATCATCATTCACAGTTAAATCAAAATCTACCAAACAAAAATCAATTATATTCTTACTAACAACTTCTAAGAAAGAATTTATACAGTGTAAAGCTTTCATCTCAACACTTTGTTGTGTGAAACTTTATGTAAATAATCTTCTATCATGATATCCTTACATTTATCCCATAAATTCCTTTGATTTGTAGGGCAAGATAAACTCAATACATTAACAACTAGTCACCGCAATGATATGGGCATTTGGTAAGCAACTGTATCAGATAAACACATCTCAGAATAGCTATTTCCACTAAGAAGACCATGGGAAAGTGCTGCTTCATAATAAGTAGATAAAACAATACCATTGACTGTTTTTAAATCTTCAAAAGATTTTGGCCCTCTAATATGATTTAGCAAAACTCTTAAAAAATACCTCTTACCTTCAGATGGATTAGCACTGACTATTCTACCAATAACATTTTTGCTTTTTCTAGGACTCCAAATTCATTTGGATGTATCCCATATGAAATAGGTTGGAAATTCTTTATACAGTAGAGTTTTTGCCTTTTCATTTAAAATATTCATTCTAACGAATTCTGTTAACATTGTTCAGTGAACAAAATTTTTATTTATAACCTTTGATAAATCATCTGTCTCCTTGTATATAACCGTTTGAGCATCTTTAGTATGTAACTATAAAGAGATTACTGTAGGAGATATCCATCTAGCTATTTGGTAGTTTGAAATTTCATCAACAAATTCTTCGTTTGTTTCTTTATTTAAAATAAAATGAATGCAGTCATGTCCCTTATATACATACTTGTATAGATATTTAACAGTTTTAACAGAAGAACATAGCTCCACTTTAATATGACAATCATATTTAGCTAAAATGTAAGGATTATACGGTATAACCCATCTAATATCCAACATACACCCTCTTAATTTAACACTTAAACCATCATTGCGACGCTTGTAAAGTGGGTAGGAATCATTACCCAAAGAAGTATTTTCAACATAATCTCTCGGATATTTATTTTTACACACAAAATTCTTTTCCATACAAACATTCTTAGGATTTAAATTCTCACAATGACCATGTATCATATGTTTTACAACAGTAGCATGCAGGTAAAGATATTTTTGTTTGTCCGGTATTTTCGATGAGACAATTTCATCGACTTGTACATAGTTTCGGATCTTAGAGTTTTGTTTAAATATAAGGAGAAAATGAGCGTGAGATAATCCTCTTTTCTGGAATTCAATCACATAAACATATGCAGCAATAAGACCCAACAACTTTCTCTTAACCGAATCTGTCTTCAGTTCCTCAAACTTGGCATGAAATATTCGTACTAACAAATCTGGCATATTATGTATTTCATCAATGTGTTTCAATTCACATTTTATTTCAGTCCAATTTGGATTACATGTCATTGTCAAAAACACATCAGGTTTATCATATCTCTGAACTAAAGACATTGCGTTTATATATCTTTTAGTCATGTTCCTAGGACCCCGAACGAAACCAGAAGGCAACACTAATGATTTACCAATTTTATAACCTCTATTCTCACCATTTTGTACATTATCTACAATTCTTTGATATAGTTCAGCTCTTATAACCTTTTGGTTATTACGAAAGTAGTCTAATCTTGCTGTTTCAATTTTCACATACATATCCACAACATATTGCTGTAAAAGTCTGCCAGCACGTAAAAGAATACAATTATTTACAGACCTAATTTGAAGCTTGTAACAATAATATTCCCGACATGATACAGTTATTCATTTTTTCTTTGCCTTCAAAACTGTAAGAAAGAAAAGAATATATCAACAAAAACTTCATTCACTAAATGCAATTAATAACATAAATAAATTAGTTTAAAAAATAGAAATTACTAAAATCGTTTAACATAGTCTTCTACTTCCAATAATTGATCCACATAATGGAGATGATTAACTTCTATTAAATTCTCTAACAAACCGAAGCTTGTGAAACACTTACATTCACCTTTTCAATACCTTCATGCCATCTAGATTCTCCATACGAGAAAAGTAGTGGATATTGGAGAGAATCATAACAACCATAATAGTATTGAACTTTATATGCATTACCTGAATGTCCATAAATTAATAAATCCCAACCTCTAGTATTTGTAGATGGGTCATCGTCAACCCAAACTACAGCCACTTGTTTTGATGTTGGCAAGTTATATATTCTTTGATCAACACCATGATTAGACTTCAGTAAAATACAACACGATTCTAAATCACTAACTTCACTTAATGATCGGAAAAACTTTGAATAGGGATTTTTCTTTAGAACATCTATCAACTTTCTTAATGTCAAATCATGCTCATACCTTCTAAAGTATAAATAACATTTGACGACGATGGAGGAATAAAACTTAAAGATTGTAAGACACCTATGTAGGAGAATGGTGTAGCGAATGAATACTATGGGAATGGGAATTGCGTTGGCATGGAGTACTAAAAAAAATGACATTGGTATATGCATTGAGTAATGTTGTTCGCGTGCTGAGTGTCAACTCCGCCATCTTGCACATCATTATGCATCGCACTTGGTCATTTTCCTTTTGTTGATGCTGAAAATCCCTAGATGTGCCCCCAACAAAATTAGTATTTGCATATAATAGTCCGTTACTATCTATAGTTTTTTACTTAAATGTACCTTCGCTGTGGTTGAACTCGACTCCAACGGGCATTTTCTACATTGTTTCCTAGGCGCTCACTTTCTGTTCAATGATTTTGGATCCCGCACCTTCACGTTTGTATTATTTTGCGAGGCAGTACACTATTCAACTGCTTGACTAGTTTGATGCGCGAGGGCATTCTGTAACGCCCCGATCCGCATGGATCGAAACGTCACTAGATTAACTTACTTTAGCCGTAAATTTGTTTAACTTGTTTTTAGTGGAAGGTAACTAAATTCATTCATATCGTATATGCACTTTACACGTTGGATTAACGCATACTGTATATGCACTCTACATGTTGGATTAATGCATACCGTGTTACAACATACCGTATTTTTAACATACCGTATTTGTATCATACCGTATTTACAACATTCTATATTTGTATCATACCGTATTTATAGTATACCGTATATGCATGTAACCACTACTGACGTGAAATTTTGCAAAACCTTAAAAGTAATATTGCTGTTTCAATTTTTTATCTCAAACGGTAATTATCAAAATAAATTTGTTTGCATAGCTATCGACCTCGAAATTTCATCAAATTTTAATCTAAAGTAGGAAACTTCTTATAATATGACATAGTCAAAAATTAGCTTCCATCAGCATCATATGAGATATTAAAATATATTTTTTTAAAACCCAGCAGTCACTTAGATGATAGGTAAACCAATGCAGTTCACTTAAAATGACATTTAAAATTCCACAAATATCAAAACCACATGATTTCAAATTTATTCAGTAGCTAATCCATGAGGCTATCAAATCCAATTAGTTTCATCCAAAAATTTTAAGTAACGGTCGAGTTATGAGTTTTTGAAGTCAAGGCAAAAGCTGGAAAAACGGTGACTCTATCTAATGCAGTTTACTTTATGCAACATATAAAATTCCACCGGCATCTGGTTGACATGATTCCAAGTTTATTCAATAGTTAAATTATTAGGCTATCCAAGCTATTGGTTTTGTATGAAATGCCAAGTAAAGAAGGACTTATGAATTTTTAAAGACGAGGCAGAATCTGAATTTTTTTTAAAGAGACAGCAAAACTTTAAATCTCTAACATATTTTTTGTAAATGGTGATTTGCAAATTTATTCCTATAACACATATTTACTTTCAAACATAATTTATTCACAAAGAATGTTCATAGAATAGATCCACACACGACATCCAAAGGAATCTAATTTAAAGGAAACGTAAACATTTTATAATCAACTAAAGATATTAAATTACTGGCTTCTCTATGACATATCGCATCATTCTTTTCCATCATCCACGCCCCAAAGAAAATTCATTCAACCTGTAGGAAGGGAATTAATCGATGAGTTTGAAACTTAATAGATATCATTGGTGCATTTTGTTGTCAAATTAAAAATTTCGAACTATAGATTTATACCATCACACATACATGGACTTTTGACAAAATCCAATTACTATAGCGTTATCATAACACATAGAGCCGGATAATGATCATTCAAACTGTTGTAGTGCCGAAGCACCATACCCGGAGGTACCATTTCATTCAAATATTTATTGAAAATCATAATTTGAAACGAAATAAACATTTGCACCTCTACATACCTTGAATTTTCTTGGATATCAAAGAACAAAATGTGTCAAAAGCCTTTCTTCTTCTCACCCTTGTTATTCCCTTAGCTTAAATTGGCATAAAATATTTTTTTTTAGAGAAAATAAGAGGAAATTCGGATTTGAGGAGGGGTGTAGTGAAAAAGTGACATTTCACTTCTTGTAATCTTTCTTTTTAATGAAAAACTAAATGGGGGGAGTTGTATTATTGTTAAGTTTGTTTAATTGGGTCTTTAACTAAGAATTTGAAGAGTTTTTAGACCTAAAAAAAGTAATTCATTAAAGTTTTATAAAAACATCTACATGGTGATTTGAACTCGGGTCACCTATATGAAATACCATGTAGATTACTATTGTGGTAACCTAGTTATTCATTAAATCTTTGTAATCAAATTTATTTAAACTTAATCTCTTAAATTGTTGGGCTTTTAATTAACTTATGGCTTGAGCTTTCAAAATCTTAAATAGGTTGAGCTTCCATAGCTCGTTTTTTGAATGAGCTAGTCTCGTGATGCTTGATCCTGACAACATAATCGCCTAGTTTCATTTTATTTCTCGGGCTTCTACACATTGCTTCCAATGCTCGACCTTCTTGACGTCATCAGTTATTCACACTGTACTTTTATCCAGTCCATAATCGCACATGCTCGCCCTTCATAATCGACAGTAAAGTCTGTAACCTGCACAAATGCACGACAATGTCACCGTATCTCAATTGTCCAAGTGAACTAACCAAACCGTCGTAGTTCACTGACACCCTTGCATGGGCTCTACTAACATTTCTCCCCACCTCCGTAGTATGTACCTTTTGGAAAGTAAGGTGACATCGCTGCGAATCAAGATTGTGATCGCATGAAGGCAAACTATTTTGCGAAATTCAAACAAATGGCAGTTGTATACAACTTCGCAATTATCTCTCTCAAAAAGAGACAAAGAATTTTTTTCTTTCTATAGCCCTCGTACATAATATCCTCCCGTACTTCATACGTTGTTCCTGTGGGCCCCTTTGAAGTAGATATGAGGTCGTAATACACCTTTCCCATGAACTTATGTTGAGCATCCCTGAATTTAGAAATGGTATAAACTGATTGCAACTGTTGCTCCATCTCATATTGTGTTACACATAGTACCATCTATGAAAATGACTTAAAATCGGCCTAGAATTCCTTTTGAACCTTATTCCGTAGTGCGCATTCGACAAAATGCTTCAAGGTTGTCTTCGAATGCACATAGTCGTCGAAGAATGCATTCATGCTCTCTCTTCTTTGTATTGTTGACATAAATGCCCAGAAAGTGGTCGTCAAAAAACATGGCACCCAACAACCCCTATTCTTAAAAAGTCCAGACAACCAATCTTATCATGCAGATGGTACGTATTAATCATTGCAGCCCATCCTTATTCGAATTCTTACACGAATTGCGAATCATAAACCAATCGATGTATAGTACTAAATATTCCAGACTTATCCTTGTGGTATCCAAATTTTCCAGGTAACTTTTTCAAGATGTGCGACAAGCACCATCTATGCTTTGTATTGGAAAAACAATCTGAGTCATTTTGGATGGCCCTGCCTTGGTTAGTAATAATTCCTCGAGGGGCGATGCTATGCATATACTGAAGCCATGTACTGATCAACCAGACAAAAGTATTTGTGTCTTCATTCGATCAACCAAGTGGTGTTCATTGTCCATGATGATTGACGCCAACAAATGGGATGAAAGGCATTGGAAATAACTTGGACTACGAAGGACTAGTTTCGTAATTATCTCGAGGTGGACCGTGTTAATCCTCCAGACTCCATATATAGCTGACGATGCTAATATTCTTACTTTACAACTCATCTGAATTGTTGGTTGCGGCTTCAAAGAACCGCTAGTATTACTAATTCTTCGGCCTTCACGACTACAAGTCAACGTCACATATCTCATCTCTCCATCATTCCCCTTTTTTTGAATTTCTTTTTTTCACTAGAAAACTAATAGCATAATCATATTTTTGTAGAAGTCAAACATTTCTATCACATCTTTAAACTCCATACCTACTGCGGGTATAATCACTCCATCTCCCACTGAGGTTACACCTTCCACTATGTTAACAGAGTCCTTGATGTTCTCGTCATTGGATTATGCCATAACATCAACGTGTTCATTTTGCACTTCGTCTATAATTCAAACAATACTGCAATAACATATGTGAACATATTTAGAAATACATAATAACACAAGGATAGTAATTGCAGGAAAATAAATAAAAATTTTATTTTTTCCCCCCAACTCCTTCCTCGCAATCTAACATCCTCTTTACTGGAAAAAGAATCAAAGTTGCTTTTAGTCAATTGATTATTTTTGTACATCTTTTACCTATCCCTAACGACAAAAAGGACCATCGTAAATTTGAATATCATTTTGCAAAGGCAATCAATTCTAACAGCCGTAACCCGTCTCCTCCAAAATTGAAATACCCAATATACAAGTTTTAGTTTTAAATATTCCTCTTTATTTTCCCCAATTTTAACATATTGAAAACAGAAAAAAATTATTTTATTCTATGAATGACATCTTCTCATTTTAGGAGATGGATAAAGCGAAGCAAATGGATGAGGGTACCTTGGAGTTGACGGCAAAAAGATGAGCACCGAGGTCAGAATTTCATGAACTTGGTCGGAGGAGCAGCTACACTAAGGTTGGAATTTATAGAAGCTTGGTCGTAAGAAAAGCTAACGTGGTCAGAGAAGAAGTTGGTTGGAATTTCAGAATGTGGTCGGAGGAGCAACTGCCGGGGGATTTTACTTCGGGACGTTGAGCTGTTGGGGATTTGAGGGAAAAGTAATATACAATAATTGAAAGTAATATGTCTTCCACTTTTTTGACCAGCATGCAAGCCCATTTCCCTCCAATTTTCCCACCGACCTTTATTCATTTTTTTTATTTTTTGGTTGCCACGTCAATAAATTTAAAATTCCTGTTAATACCTTGTTCCAATCCCCTGTCCGGCTAGCATTATTGTGCTTTTAAAACCAAGTTAGAAATTGATATACTTGATGACGGCTTCAAGCAGAGGGAGTATGGAAAAAAGATGATGGAAAATAGCCCAAATCCAAGGTACATAATTATCCTCATTGATTTTACATTTTTCTCCTAAAAACGTCATTTATTGTTTAAAATCAAGGGGAACTCTACACTACTAGCATCATGGGGATATGTACAATTGAATTTAACTAAACTAGATGGTGCAGTAAAATAAACTTTATTTCTCTTTTTTAATATTGTCCACTTGGAAGCACGTTCATTATGTTACTTTTTTTCAACTTTTAATTAAAAGAATATACTTATATCATAGTAGTGCTTGAATTGCTGTCAAAATAAGCAATTAATGTGTTCTATTTGATTAATAAAAATTAATTTTAAAACTTCTCATTTACTTATAAATAACTTTTTAAGTTTAACCAAACATGTAATACTTGTGTTTAACTGGCCTTAAATTTACTCTCTTAAAAGAGAGAATCCACGGTTTACTGTTCATTTATGAAGCTTTTGTTTGTTTTCCATTTTATCCCTTCAATAAATATCCTAGCTTTTACCTTGAGAAAAAGATAAAGGGTAATATAGATTTTTCCCTCAATGCCACACTTGTTGACTCTTCTTCTGCTTCTATATTCCTCTTAAAAGAAATGGGTAGCTTCCCAAATGCGTTTTCTCTCTCTTTTTCTCACTGTACATTTGGCCAAATATCTGTTCTTCCATTCATTTCCAACAAAGAAACCCTACCAGTCCTCTCTCCATATTTTCCCTTTTTCTTCCTAAACAGTGAAAGGCATGTGTGTGTGTGAGACAGCAAGTAATCTGGATTTTGGTGGGTCTCAATTTTCTTGGATACTCCAAGTCATTCCTCTCTTGGTTCTCTTGTCTTATCGTTTCTTAATGCATTTTTTCCCTTTCATTTATATTTCACTATTGATGTGTTTGTCGTTTACTCGACATATTTTGATGGTTGAATAGTTTAGAGAAATTATTTTTTGATTCGTTTAGTTCTTTTGTTTATGTATCCACCGAGGAGGTCCCTTCACGTGGTTTCAACATGGATTCAATGGACGGCAATAGTTGTCGAAGGTGAAAGCATTTCTGGGAGCGGTGAGCAACATGGCGGCATTGTTGCTTCTCCATGTTATTGTTCAAGATCATGACAATCTTTTTCTAGCCTTCAAGGTCACTCACTCCATCAGAATTTTGGTTCTTATATACAAGCTCAAAAAGGAGAAAACTTGCACCGTATTATACCTTTTTTTTGCTTTTATATGTTGCGGCTTGTTAAATGTCTACACTGGCTTTTTTGGAGATCTTTTTTGCAGGATAAGGAAAAGATCTTCGCTTTATGAACCCAATAATGAAGAGAAAATTCAGCGAACTATTTATTTTCTTTGACCTTATGGGAATTCTTTTTACATTTCCTCGAATGGGATTACGATGTATTAGGTTAAATTTAGTTTATGTAAGAAATAATTGGCTTTTATGCCTTATATCATGGGTTTTTTTAATTTTTGGCTATGATTTTGTGTTAATCTTATTTAATTGATTATGGGAATGAGAAATTTAGGGTTCTTTTTTGTGATTATTTTGTAGTGATTTACCAAGTTTTTTTTTTCTTTGTTTTTCTTTGCATTACTCTATTAGAAGAAGGTTTTTAGTGCAATAGATTTGACTGGTTCCAGGATTCATTCATTTGACACATATAGCTTTACATGTATTTCCCAATATGTAAAGCAAGTTATTGACTTTTTCGAAAAGCTTGCAGATAGACAGAGGGTTATACATTCAGACCATCCCTTTTCATTTTTTTTCCATCTACATTGATATTTCAGACTGCCATTTTTTTCCTATGGCTGGGAAGGGATACTAATAGAAAAAAGTAGAATGACTAATATTATACACAAAATTGTTGGTTTCCCATGTTTCAGTAAAGCATTTTCGTAAGATGCTCTCTCAATCATTTATATAGTAAACTAACAAATTTGATATTTTTCAACAAATTGCCTTTTTTAATAAACATCTACTGCTAAACCGTATTAAAGAGACTGCACACTTCTCTAAAGGATATTTATCAAACTTTTTTCCACTCTGCCATAGTTAAGGTTGGTAAGCTTCACATATTTTCTCATAATTAGTTATTTGTCTCTAAGGGCCTTGCTTTTGCTGTTGATTAACTGTGTATGTGCTATTTAAGACTTTCTTTCTATAGCTGCAAACCTGGACTTTTGAGCATATTGGGCTGATTGGATGGGGCTCAGTCGTATATTATTTTTGTTGATGATTCTACAAAAAATTTATTTTATTGAATTTACTTCTTGTATGCTCATATCTTTTTTTCCCTCATAGATTTGTCTTATGCATTCTTTGGTGTGTTATTTTCCTTCTTTCCCTATATTAGTCTTCTTATGACATTGGTGCAAGTCTAAGTTGGTAGTTCTCCAGTGCATAAGACAAAAAGGAAGTTAGGTGGTAAGGATGGTTTTGGTCAAGGTCAAGTTTATGTCTGTTGAAGGATAAATTGTGGCACTGAGAAAACAGTATCAGATGCGATTGAGGTATATTTTTGCATTCTATCATGGCATTTTTAGATATCTGCAACATCATATCATTTTTTAGATATCTGCAACTGCATATCATTTTCTAAATTTATGTGAAATTTTGTTTTGTTTTGTTTTATAGGTTGCACTAAAGTTTGAGCACTGAAATAGTAAGGGCTGCGACTTGGTACTCCATATGAGTAGCACTGTAGCAGATGTACAAGTAAGTGCCATGCGTATAATTGAGGATCTTCTCACTTTCTTCGTGTTCAAAACTTCCATAACTTGGTTAATGTTTTATTGAAAAGTAACCTGAACAGATGTTATGAGATTCCATCGGTTCACTACAAGGGTCGTCAACGAGAATTGTGCATCCTAGTGATTTTGATTTTTGCCTTTTTTATGGAGATTTGTTGTTGGAAATTTATTTGTTTGTTGTTCAAAAAAAAAAAAAAGGGTTGGGGGGGGGGGCTAACTAGTCGCATGAGGCCCTCCCGTTTCGGGGAGGCTATAACCATGCGACCGCATGGCTATAGTTATAAAAAACTAACCGTTAGTTTTTTGACCATTTTTCATTCAAATTTGGTGACTTTTCACCTGTTTCTTGCACCATTTCGTGAGAACTTGCCAATGCCTATAAATAGGTAATCCAAGTGCAAGAAAATTCAATTGAGTTCCATTGACATTTATCCCCAAATTATACTTCCAATATTGAGAAAATTTATCACATAATCCTTCCATTTTTCACTTGTTTATTGTGAAGAAATATCTTTGTTTTTTGGTGTTCTTCTTGTTAGGGCTTGTTTAATCCTACGAACTATTTGCCGGAAATCCTTAAAAAGCATTGGAAATGAGACAAATAACGTTTGAGGACAGCGAGATTAATTTCGTGTTCAAGCCTACATTGATATACTTTTATAATTTTCTTCTCCATTGTCATTATTTTTTCCAACAATCTCAAACGTTATTTGTTACTATTATTGCAATGAAGACGGAATCTACACTTGCTACTATTAAAATGATGAATCAAGACCTAGTACGCTTGGACAGATTCGATGGTGCAAATTTCACAAGATGGCAAGACAAACTTAAATTTCTATTAATGGCCTTGAAGATCTTCTATGTGCTTGATCCAAAATTGGAGCCCATTCCCGATGTAACTGATAAGGATATCGAAGAATTTACATAGAAAGGAAGAAACGGGAAGAGGACGAATTGATATGTCGTGGTCATATCCTAATTGCATTATCCGATCGACTCTATGATCTCTACACCAACACTACATTGGCAAAAGAAATCTGGTACGTGCTAGAAAGCAAATACAAAGCCGAGGAGGAAGGTACCAAAAAGTTCTTAATATCTAAGTATTTTGATTTCAAATTTTTGGATAATATGCCGTTATTGCCTCAAGTACATGAGTTACAAATAATTGTAAACAAACTGAAAGCGGTGAAAATCGAACGTCCTGAAACTTTCCAAGTGAGAGCAATTATTGCTAAACTTCCTGGTTCTTGGAAAGGATATAGGAAGAAGATTCTTCACAATTCCGAAGACTTTGGATATATGCCTTTCGATTTCAAGTAGGTTTGCACCTCGAGTTCTAGTAACTAGGGAGGGAGATTTGATGGAGATGATCAAGGAAAGTTCAAAAACAAAGCCAAAAGACCTTGCTATGTTTGTGGAAAATCAGGACACTAGACATAGGAAACAACAAAAGAAGCAAGGACAAGTGAACTCCGTTGATGAGACTATCGCCACTGTGAGCGAAATCAATACAATCCGAGGCAAAGTTCTGCGCTACAATTCATGTATGTTATGATAAGTCTCTCTTCAAAACCTATCATGACATTGAAGACAATCAAGAGATACAAATGGGAAATGAAGGAAGATCAAAAGTGATTGGCAAAGGAAATGTGGAACTCATTTTCTCTTCAAGAAAGAAGATCACTTTGACAAATGTCTAGCATGTATCGGAAATTAATAGAAACTTAGCAAGTGGTGTACTCCTGGGATAATCTGAAATTAAATCTGTTTTTGAATCCGGAAAGTTTGTATTAACCCATAATGGGCACTTTGTTGGAAAGGACTATTCCACCGAAGGAATGGTCAAACTATGTACTATTGAGGATAATTCAAATAAAATTAAATCTTTTGCGTATGTTACTGATTCATTTAATTCACGGCATGGTAGATTAGCACATATAGAAGTTAATACTAAGAAAAGAATGATTAAATGTGGATTAATACAATGTGAAATTGACAACTTGGAAAAATGTGAAACATGTGTTAAATAAAAAACGATTAAGAAGCCATTTCATAGCGTAGTAAGAACAACAAGATTATTTGAACTTGTTCATTCCGACATATGTGAATTGAATGGAATGTTAACTAGAGGCGGTAATAGATATTTTATTACTTTTATTGATGATTGTTATAGATATACCTATGTGTACTTATTAAAACATAAGGATGAAGCCTTTAGTGCCTTTAAGACTTATAAGACTGAAGTTGAAAATCAATTAGGAAAAAAATTAAAGACTTTAAGAAATGATTGATGTGTGGAATATTTTTCTAATGAATTTAACATGTTTTGTGAATAAAATAGAATATTACATCAAGCTTCTGTACCTAGAACATCGGAACAAAATGGATTAGCAGAAAGAAAGAATAGAACTCTTTTAGAAATGATAAATGCAATATTGTTAAATTTTGAATTACCCTTTAACCTATGGGGTGAAGCCTTACTTAGTGCTTGACATATAACAAATAGGATTCCTATGAAAAAGAATAAAATTTTTCCATATGAAATTTGGAAAAATAGAAAACCAATATTTTAAAGTTTGGGGATGCCTTGCCTATCGTAAGAATATGGATACTAAAAGAACCAAGTTAGGTCCTTGAGGTATCAAATGTGCTTTTGTGGGATATGCTCTCAACAACAAAGCCTATAGATTATTAAATCTAGAAACAGATGTTATAGTAGAATCAAAAGATGTGGAATTCTTTGAAGATATAATGGTGGCCAGAAAATCTGAAAATAATAGTAAGGATATTTCAATCTTTAGAAGCGCACCAGAAGAGACATTAATAAAAGATGTTGAAATTGAACCTCGAAGAAATAAAAGAACTAGAAAAGAAAAGAACTTAGGATCAGATAAAATAGATCCCCAACTTATTTCTTTTTACTTAGTAGAAGGAGATAGGAAGGATGTTGTAAGAACAATTCCCTTTGTTCTTCAAGTGAAAAGTGATCCTAAGACTTATAAGGAAGCGGTGCAATCTAGAGATTGCATTTTCTGGAAAGAAGCCATAAAGAACGAAATGGATTCTATTATTTCAACTAACACTTGGGTAATAGTTGACTTGCTAGCAGGATCCAAGGCTATTGGTTGCAAGTGGGTATTTAGGAAGAAATACAATTCCGATGGATCTCTTAATACCTAAAAGGCTAGATTAGTGGCTAAAGGGTATCGTCAAAGAGAAGGAATTGATTACTTTGACACATATGCACCTATAGCTAAGGTAACGTCGATCAGGATCTTATTTGCATTAGCATCTATTTATTATCTACATGTTCATCAAATGGACGTCAAGACGACAATCCTAAATGGAGATATCGAAGAAGAGGTCTATATGAAACAACCAGAAAGGTTCGCTCTACCGGGAAATGAATATAAAGTATGCAAATTAATTAAATCCTTATATGGACTAAAGCAAGCTCCCAAAAAGTGGCATGGGAAATTTGACTCTAAAATAATGTCAAATAGATTTAATCACAATTCGGTAGATAAATGCCTCTACACAAAAGTGAATGAAAATATATTCACGTTAGTATGTCTATATGTTGATGATATGCTAACCATTAGCAATAATATAGACGGGATCAAAGAAACAAAATTGTTTATATCCTCTACTTTCAAAATGAAGGATTTTGGAGAAGTTGATACTATCCTTGGTATTAAAGTTAAAAGAGATAGTGGGGCATTTTACATTAAGTTAATTACACTATGTTGATAGTGTGATAAACAAATTCAAACATTTTAATTTTAAGGAGGCTAACACTCTTATAGCTCCAAATATTAAATTGATAAAAAAATGAAGGTAGAGTAATTGCACAAATAGAATACGCAAGTGCAATTAGAAGTCTTATGTATGCATCACAATGTACAAGACCTGATGTAGCATTTGTTGTAAGTAAACTAAATAGGTTTACTAGCAATCCAAGTTCAGAACATTGGAAGGCTATCGGTAGGGTTCTTGGTTACCTAAAGAAAAACAAAAATCTTGGGCTACAATATACGAAATTTCCTAAAATCTTGGAAGGATATACCGACGCAAGTTGTATATCAAGGGTGGGAGAGAATAAATCTACTTCAGGTTGGATATTCACTTTTGGAGTGGTGCAGTTTATTGGAAGTCTAAGAAACAAACTTGTATTACTCATTCAACTATCGAATCGGAGTTTGTAGCATTGGCCGAAACTGGGAAAAAAGCTGAGTGGCTAAGAGATTTATTATATGAAATACCTTTAGATTTAAAGGATATTTCTTCTTGTGTGATAGTCAAGCCACTTTAGCTCGAGCGTATAACGAAGTATATAATGGAAAGTCTAGACACATGAGTCTAAGACACGAGTATGTAAGGAAATTAATCAAACATGGAGTAATTTCTCTTACATTTGTTAAGTCTAGTGAGAACTTAGCTGATCCATTTACGAAACCTCTCACAAAAAAGTTAGTGAGATCAACATCAAGTAAAATGGGATTAAAACTCCTCAAATAATTGCAACCTCACCAAAATATACTAAACTAGTATATACATAGGTTCAAGAGGTAATAACAATTTATTCGATAAGTGGATGGATTCAACACTATTAAATATATCTAATACTATCTTTGGAAAATAGCATTGGTTGTTACTGTTAGAGGGATGAGCTAAAATAAACTCTTAATGAAGTTCAGTATGAAGTAAAAGTATCTGTAAAAATAACAAAGATACTAAAAGAACTTTACCTATGTGAACTTCGAGGTGGTACCACTTCATTAAAGAGTTGGAGTTTTCCCTCTTTAAAAGTTCAATGAAATAGGATTAGTGCAATGCCATATTAGTACTAAGGGAGTTAGAAGAATAGTGAAAAGCTTAACACTTGTGTGTGTGATTTCATCAGTATTGTCACAAAGAATAATTTGTTTAAGGCACATTAGCCCCCTGAAATTCTGATAATACATTATGAAATTTACACTATGAATAGATTCAAATCGAAAGATATCTACTTCTTATGCATAAATGTTGATATTTGATTATGTGATTAAAATAGATTTTGAACAAGTGGGGGATTGTTGGAATTTTTTTTGTTTGTTGTTCAAAATAAAAGGGTGGAGAGGGGGGGCACTATAACCATGCGATCGCATGGCTATAGCCCATGCGGTCACATGGTTACAAAAAACTAACTGTTTTTGACCTTTTTCATTCAAATTTGGTGACTTGTCACCTGTTTCTTGCACCATTTCGTGGAAACTTGTCAAGACCCATAAATAGGTGATCCAAGTGAAAGAAAATTCAATTGAGTTCCATTGAAATTTATCCCCAAATTATACTTCCAATATTGAGAAAATTTATCACATAATCCTTCCATTTTCACTTGTTCATTGTGAAGAAACATCTTTGCTTTTTGGTGTTCTTCTTGTCAAGGCTTGTTTAATCCTACAAACTATTTTCCAAAAATCCTTAAAAAGCATTGGAAAGGAGACAAATAATGTTTGAGGACAGGGAGATTAATTTCATTTTCAAGCTTACATTGATATACTTTTATAATTTTCTTCTCCATTGCCATTATTTTTTCCAACATTTGTATCATTATATTTATGAAGATATTTCTGGTCAAGGACATGCTTGCACCCAGTCTCTGGGATGTTGGGAATTCTTTAGGCCAGTTGTTAGATATAGCATCTCCTTCTCTCTCTTTCTCGTTCACATGCACCCACATACTACCTTTGGGGCGCAACTTTCTAAATTATCCTTTTCGTTGTATTTTACTTTTCTCTTATAATGGTGAGCAATAAAATAGGATGTCTCCCAGTATGGTGGCTTGTGTTGCTACGGAGGTTAATTTCTTGAAAAGCTTCACATGAAGGGGCAAATCATTTTGAATTGTGCTATGTGTACACAAAGCATTACACCCCCTCACATGGAGGGGGCCCACGAATATTAGCCTCTGTGCCCACGTACTGGGTGTAATCTATTGTATACACCTTATGGTGTACACATAGAATAATCCAATCACTTTGATCTCTGATTTCTCTCTATCATATTCTTTTGTTTTTCTACAAAGATGTCATTAATCTTTGGAATCTTCTTGCCTCCTCCTTTTTTTTTTTAATTATTATCCTTACTTCACTCTGTAAAAGAATACTAACTTTGTAGAATGGCTAGCAGAAAATGTTAGAAAAATTGCTAAAAACCATTAGTTAACCTAATGATAATATCATGTACATGTAATTTTGTTTGCTTCTTTTATAAAGTTTATCAACCCCACCATAATGAAATTCTAACAATGTGTACTATATTCAAAAAGTGATCTATCTTTGACACTGATAGTATAAGATTTTATTGGAACAATGAATCTTCATGGCACACATCTTTCTTCAATCCTTAACATTAAACATGCTAATATTACCCTTAAAAATAAAATAGCCCGTGTATTTCATGGGTAGAAGACTAGTACTTAAAAAGAAGCCAAAAATTATCTTCTTTTTGGCTTTTCTTATGAGCACGATATTTCATACCATCAATAAAAGTTAAAAAGAAGCCACCTTTTAACTTTTTTAGCGTTTAAGTTGAATCGAGCATGCTCAAAACCTGAAAAAAGAAAATGTGATTAAAGGTGACGTTTCTAGTTTAAATTAGAGTTTTTAAATACAAAGATGAATTTCATACAGAAAGTCATTTTTTTAGAAAGATACTAATCCTCTATTTCATTCAGCTAAAAATATGATTAAAATTTAAATCAAAATCAATAATTAATTTTAATAACACATTTCATGAGATCCATAACCTTTTAACAATATATTTCATTACCAAAAATTTAATTTTTATTTTAATCAAATAGGCTAAATCTATAGTTAAATATTCTAATGGTTGCGCTCTATCCTCGAATTAGACATTCTTGTTAAGATTATGACCTTTTGAAAAATGAATATGTTAAAAAAAATTGGGTAACATGAAAATATTCACTGCCATAGATTTATCGACTAATCACAAGAGAGAGGGTTGAATAAGAATTAGACACTTATGTGGAGGGTATGACCTTCTAGAAAAATGAATATACGTATAAGTTAGGGAACAAGAAACTCTTCACAATTATAGACTTGTCAAAGGAAAGATTAAGCTTGTGTTTAATACTCATTAATTTATTTTTTGATGTGTTATAGGTTCACTTTCAATCGCACATTCAGACAATAAAATATTCTACAAGTATATTAAAAAAATTTCCTTACTTTTTAACCACACATTCTATTAAAAATACTATTCAAAACTCATTTTTCCCTAATTAATCAGAATCAAACATGCTCTAAATAATACTAGACACTGTATATAATTACTTATTTAATATCTTATCAATCATGTTCAATACTTCATGCATGCTTAATAAAGAGTATAATGAAGATTTTAGCATTCTATGTGTTAACAATGTTGAGTAGCATCTAATGCTACTTACCAAATGTATTATAATTGGATTATGTCTGGTCGGCTCTAGACAATCCAATCTAATTATTAGTTTTTTACTTTTTACACTAAATGCAAAAGGCCGAACTCTTGAAATATATATGATCACAGAAGTCAATAAATCTATAACACTTTCCTCTGAAATATCGTATATATATTTTATCCCCGTCCGAGTTTCGATAATTAGATACAAGTATAAATGACCTTTTTGTCCTTCTAATAATTCTCACTAACTCAAATATCATGGTCTTCAACGGTCCTATGAACTAATCACAAATATCGAAGTTTAGTCATCGCTAAACATTGATCTCATATTTTAACTATTCAAAAGAAAATATTTAAGTAGTCACTCTACCCATTTTTCAAGATGACGGTTCCCAACATGAATCATGTTCTCTACTCCTCTCATTCTCAAATTTCCAACTCATCGAGATATTTTACCAGTCAAATTGATCTCATACATTGATGAATAAAAAACTATTAAGATCACAAAAAGATATATATAACCATGCCAAGGGATTTAGATGCAGTACACAGCAGTCAAGTAGAATTTAATTCTCTGCATGATTATGTTATAGAATGAAACTCGACACATGGTCCGTTCAATACACTCCAAGTGTACTAGCGTCACCTTTATAACTATTTTTGTGATAAAGACAAATCACAAACCTAAATAGTAAATCGATCAACACTAAAACCTTTCAATATAAGGTACCAACCCTTATACATTGATTGTGAACAAATTATTTATGATCAAAATATAAGTTGTGTCACACAATACTTCCAACAGAAGTATCCAACTTATATTATCAAAAGTGATTATGGGCACTTTAATTCACTGGGTCAATATAAATAAATGTAATAAATAAATAAAACCATAATTTATTTGTTATAAATTATTATTTTATTATAGCAATATATAATATATGGATACACAACCCTACAATTATAACCTCTGTTATCTTGTTAGTATTCTCCTAATTATTTACTTTAGACAATTTTCGTTAGATTCTTGTTGAATTCACATATATTATTCTTTGTAGGTGCCCTACGATTCATTGCATATTGCTCTTTTATCCCATATCTATATAAATTTATGACAAAATTAGCCCATGTTTGGATTCCATTATTTCTAAAATATATTTTTTCAAAATTCATTTTCAACCATATTTTTCCATAAAATAATATTAGACGCAAACCTAAAATTTTTCTTATCTTTTAATTACTTATTTTTTTTAAAATCACTATTCAAAGTACATTTTTTTCCGAAAACGCTATAAATGGCAAAGCTACTGCAGGTATATTGTAGATTACATTACGAGTCACACTCTCCCATGTGACATGATCTGCACCATAATTTTACCTCTACTTTTTTCATCAATGCACATATTCCACATAGGAGAAATGTCAGGCAAGCGTTATTCTTAATAATTTATAGGAGAGTTTGTTAATAGACTAATAAATTAAAACTCTACAAAAATAATTTTGAACCGTTCTTGCATATCAGTGATACCCTACCGTAACAATCCTAAAATTTCATCAATATTAGAAAGTTTAGATTTATTATAATAATACAAAAAAAATATAATAAAGAACTACAAGAATATGAATCAAAGTTATCTCTTCTTTATTTTTCTCCACATGTTAAAATTTGGATCAACCTTTTTAAATTTGAAGAATAATTACATTAATATAATTATTATTAAAAGTATACATTTCATATTTAGCATAGAAGAAAATAATTAAATGATAAATGTATTCTAACAGGAGAAGTTTAGATAACTTTTAAAAAACGAGGATAAGGATGTAATTATCGAAAATTTCAAAGGACATTAATGAAACTTATGTAAATAAAAGTGGAAATTGAAATGAATGACTTTGCATGTCATTTCAAATGAATGATTGATATTTCCCTTGAATGTGATTGATTGACATTTCAATTACCATTTAAAATTTTGGGAAGTCTAGCAAACTCTTAGAATTTTTTCAATGCTTCAAGATAGACACTTTGATGCATATTAAGCCCTTGTTTGTGCCTCATTCTAGGGGGGAAAGAATTTTTGAATAATGTATTGATGTGAAATGTGTGGTTAAAATGATGTCAAAATACTGTTTGAAATATATTTTTGTGGAAAGAATGTGACTCAAACAGGGGATAAAAGCCTATTTGAACATCATTTTTGTCAAAAATATATTATAAAATAGTGGTTTGATGAAAACTTGTAGTTGAAAAAAAAAATTAGTTTACATGTAATATTAATTTATCAAAGAATATGTGGTTAAGAATAAGAGAGAATATTGTATTTTAGAATTAATATATACCAAGCAAGGGTGAAGAACCTACTTGAGCTTCTAATTTATTTTTTTTCCTCCCCTAATGCATTTCAAAATAGTAGTTTAATTGAAAATTGGAAAAAAAAAACTTTGAATTTACGAGCTGAGTATTATGACTAAAAGAGGAGAAGCTTTGCTTTGTAGAGAGTTGTTACACTCCTTAGTGGAACACGTCCACACTCAACATGTCGAAGCACATAATGTCAAGAAACATCGAAGCATATTTTTTGAAGCGGTGGTTATTTCGAAGTGGTGCTGACGCGGTACGTGCAGGTTCAAGCCAATACAACCGAAGCGATAATTGTTCCGAAGTGGTACAAGGTGGTATGTACAGGTCCTAGCCTGCGTTACGACCCAAGATACAAATATTTTGGGCAAGGATCTATCCAAGAAATATTTTGGAATGATATATGTAACATCTCTATGACATGTGTCAACTCCAAGTGAGAAACATTAAATGTCGCCCCACCTAGGAAATGATTGATGAGCACCTATGAGTAGATGCCTCAAATCGACAGATGAATCCACGTGTTCTGCATCTAACGACACTCCTTCCAACTTTCTCTCTATAAATACAAAGAGTTAAACCTTTGCAAGGTAGTATAACTTCACAATTCAAGTTTATATTTACTCCTTCCCATTTGTAATTAAAAAGGTTAGGGGGTTGTCGTTATCGGAACCCGTGGTGCTGTTTACAGTCGACTGAGTTGATCGTTGGAATGTATGTGGCTGCTATCACACTCTTTCCGAATGGCCATATACTTTTGACAAGTTTCAGCCATGTGTAGGGAGGAAAATACACATAGAGTTGCTTTTTGTTGGTTGCATGGAAGGTCCATTTTTCGAGGTTAGCAACAGTTTTACCTTCTTGTCACTTCTTTCTAGCTACTAGCTTCTCAAGTGGGTAGCTTGGTAAGCAAGCTACCTTAGCATGGATAAAATCCCTATCAGTAATAGGCCAGAATAGTGGGGAAGGTTGCTTGCTCTTCAATGGAAAGGGAGAATTGTCCTTTTATACTCGATCCTATACAACTACATTTTGCGCAAAATGATCAAAACAAAGATAGAGAATTGCAAAGGAAGGACGAAATGAACCAACCCACATGTCTTAATCGAAAAATATTGAAGAAAGAAACCTTGGATCAACTATTGAAGCCTGTACTAGTTAATCCATAATGAAGATGCAAGCGCTAAAGAATCTATCGCTAGCTCTACTAATGATGCTATAGGTTACGGATCAATATTATTTTATTAAAAAATGTATAATTGAAAATAAGAGAGAAAAATATATTTGAAAATAATGGGGACCAAACAAAATTGAGAAATTGTGCATCCACTTTTGTACTTAACTAAGAGCATTAATGTTAACGTTACAAATGAAATTTGAATTATAGAAGTAATCTATTGAAAATAAAATTATGCCCTATTTGGAGGCCTTTAATTTACTTTTATTTTTCGATTTATTTTTAACTATAAATTCATACAATAAAATATTTTACACAAAACCTTTTTTAATTTTTTAATCACATTTCACTAAAAAATACTATTCAAAACATAGTTATTTACAGTTAAAGGCCACCAAACCGGGTTGATTATAATGTCTATTTATTACATTAATGTAGACTGAAATCTTTTATATTTAGGGTTTGTTTGAAACTCATTTTATTGGGAGATTTGATTTTGTAATAATGATTTTTAGAAAATGTGCTGTTAATATCTAAGGAAGATTTTAAAATTAATATATAAAATTATTTTAGAGGGAGAATATAAGTACGAAAAAAATGACTTTAAAGGACAAAGCTCAAATATAGGCTCAAAGAATGCATTCTATTTATAATGTGGTTGACGACATGCACATGTGGTGCACTGTCACACTGTTAAACTTTGAGATAGTCGAATTTTAGTTACAAAATGTAAAAAAATGTCTTCTATTGTTCATTATACTTTGAGGTGATCAAGTTTTGGCCACTAAACTTTGATATAATATAACTTTGGTCACTAAATTTTTAGAAACGTATTCTATTGCTCACTATAAATTTAAATTTAATTAATTTCCTATTTTATCTCCCTTTAAAATAAAACTCTTTAATTTTCATACTCATTTTTAACCAGACATTTATACAATAAAATATTTTACACGTAAACTCAAAAAAATTTCCAACGTTTTAACCACATATTATCCAAAAAATCACCATTTAAAACTCTTCTTTTTTTAAAAAAAAAATGACCATCAAACAAGGGCAGAAATTCTAATTTAATTTAATTTTAACAATAAATATATTGTGTATTTAATTATAATTAGTAATCCCTTTCTTTGTACAGCTTTGTGAATAATGGAAACCAAACAAAATTAGCAAATTGTGCACCATTTTTGTACTTAACTAAGAGAATTAATGTTAATAAAACAGATGAAATTTGAATTATAGACGTAATCTATTGGAAATAAAATTATGCCCCGCCTTTAATTTATTTCTCACTCATTTTAACTACAATTTCATACAATAAAATATTTTACACATAAGTTTAATTTTTTTTTCTACATTTTAATCGTACTTTCTTTAAAAAAATACTATTTAAAACATAGTTTTTTACAATTAAAGGTCACCAAACGGGGCTAACTATAATGTCTATTTATTACATTAATGTAGAACGAAAACATTTATATTTAAGGCTTGTTTGAACTTCATTTTAGAGAATGTTTAAGATTTATACGTAAAATTATTTTATAGGGAGAATATGATTACAAGAAAAATGAATTTTTAAAGAATGAGGATCGCATATAGGCTTAAAAGAGTGTCTTTGTTAATAAATAAACAAAAACAAAATATAAAACATGAGTACCCAAACACGTATGTCCATACCGAACAAGAACTAATAATGAAATATTTTATCAATCAAGTCAAGAACATAAGTAAAAATTTTATTATTATTATTTTTATTATTTTTAAGAATGTGACTAAAAAGTGGGAAAGAAAAAGTTATGGAAAATGTGCAAATTTTATTATTAAAAAAATCGTAGTTGAAAATAAATTCAAAAATATAAATGATCGAGAATTTTCACCAAATATGAATAATTGAATACGAAAACTTTATAAATCAGGCACCGTCTAATCAACATTATTTGAAAAATATATATATATTCTTAAACAGTGGTGTCACATCATTTCAATCACACATTTTTCAATAAAATAATATTACACTCAAATTCAATTTTTTTATTTACTTTTTAACCACAAAAATTTCATTAATACACTATTTAAAAATATTTTTTTTTTTAAAAACAACGTGGTTCAAACAAGGGTCAAAAACCCGCGATTAAAATTAAATACTGAGATTTTAATAAAAATTCACAAGATGTTTGATTAATAAAAGAAAAAACGTGAAATTCTCAGAGTAAAGGTCTGCTATCATCAATGGAGCCCAAATCGCAAAAGAGAAGAAGGAAATCAAAAGATATGCTTGAAAAAATCGGTACTAATGTTTTCAAATGATGAAGAAGCTGAAATTTCTCAGAGAGATAGCAAAGAATCTGTTGAGGAGGGCTCCAGTTCCCACTCGAAAAGCAAAGAGGAAGGAAAGACGACCCAAGAAGCTGCTTCAAAACAACAAAATGGCTCTTCTTCTGATGTTGAAAGTCTCCAACAAAATGAATTGATTGAGAAGAAGTCCCCTTTTTTCTTCGGTCAGATATTCACTGACGAGGACGTTATTACGTTGCTTCAAGGTCAAATAGATTTTAAGTCTGAGCATGGGGATGAAAGTAAGACCGAGTTTCATTTGTTTGTTAAGGACAAGCTTCATATGGAGTTTACTAAGCTTCAAGTCACTGAAAAACTTCGGAGAACTAAACAAAAGTTTCTTGGAAATTTCAATAGGAAGAAACAGGCTCCTTTGGAATTCTCTAATGCATATGAATATACTGTTTTCAAGCTTTCGGAGAAACTTTGGGGAAATGAGGGTCAAAGTCTTTAAAGCAGCAAATAGTGGGCTCGGAAGAAAAAGAGCAAAATGTGGAAAAAGAAATCTTAGAGGATGAAGTGGACGTGGACGTGGAATCAAATTACCCATTATTGCCTCAGTCTTTCCAAATGAATATTGGAGGAATCATCTCTTCGGATATGCTCAAGAAGATTTGGGCGATGATGGGAAGTGATAAGGCACAACACTTTGAGGCAGAATGGAGAAAACTTATGATACAGGAGCTTGAGCTGCACCTTAAGGAGACTAAGCTGGTTTTGAAAGTTCTCAAGGGTTAGGTAATCCTGGAAGAGTTTTCATTTGTTCTGTCACTAGGCTATGTAGATTTGAATATTTGCTAATCAGTTATAGTTTCATGTATTTTGTTTCTAAATGTTGATTAGGCTAAGAAAAACATGAGTGACTTTGTTCATATATTTTGGTCTGACACGCTTTTATTCTGCTGGAGAATTTGGTTTCATGGAATAGAGTGTAAAGAAATTTTTTAATTCAGGGACTTGCTTTTATTATTCTGTTTCTTGACACATGAAAACGTGAATCTGGTAAACGTTAACTTCAAGTGTGGCTTTGTTGCTTGCCAAAGTTAAGCCTAGGCATTCATCTGTTTTTTCTCACTATAGTTCCCACTTTGACCGTTTTGCTGAAATTGACAAATTGATAGTCTTTTTTCAGGAAGAAATTTCTGAAGTTCTTGAATTTCAGGTAAAAGATGAGAACTTGAATTTTTCTGGTGGAAAATTTGAATTGAAAGTCGAGGAATCAAGAAATGGGTTCCATTTTTTCAGGTTTCTATTGTAACAATTGGGTGAAGAATGTAGGTTTATTGAATATCTTACTGTCACTCCCCTTAACGTTATTTTCAATTGACAAAGAATTATTGTTTGGACTGCTCTGGCTTTCTGTGTGGTAGTCGTTCATTGTACACGATCTTTCTAAATGTCAATTAATTTAATAATTGCTAGCACATAGTTAGAAAGTCTTGGTAATTTTCTTTCTTATTTTGCAGTTTGCTTTGATGATTTAGAAAGAATCATGTGGTTAGAAATCTTTTAATATGAGTAAGTTATTTTCTCTGAGCTATTAGCTTCTTGTTTGAGCAGTTGCATTCTTGTTGTTATACAGAAATAGTTAGAATTGACTTAGCTGCAGAAGAGAATGATATGCATTATGTAGTTGTTCAGCATTGATATCCCTAGTCTTTTGTTGATTATAACCTTCCATCTTAGGAGTTAAAGATGATTCTACGTATTTCTTGTCCCAATAGTACAATTTATTACTCCATTTCTCATCTCCAATGCACTTTTGTGGTGATTGTCCCACATAGTTTCACGTCACTTGTAAGGAATATATCGTTTGAAGTTTGTTCTCATGTCAAATGATTAACAAAGAAAACATTCTTGATATCTAACTCCGGTTATTGTCCCTTTAATAGAGATTGCCCCAAGCAAAAGTAGCACTTTCAAATATTACAAAATCGATTATTGTCCTTTTAATAGAGATTGCCCCAAGCAAAAGTAGCACTTTCAAATATTACAAAATTGACAATTGGCTTATGAGAATTACTTGTAATGAAGATATTTTGGTTGTCAC
This sequence comes from Olea europaea var. sylvestris, assembly GCF_002742605.1. NCBI lineage: Eukaryota > Viridiplantae > Streptophyta > Magnoliopsida > Lamiales > Oleaceae > Olea > Olea europaea. The sequence goes on from NW_019235742.1 coordinate 254,889, forward strand.
TGGAAATGTTTTCAAGAATGAGGGTTTTGACTGAAGAGATCTCACTCAGTTATATTATTTTGATGCAGATGGATTTTTGTTTTTGAAAATTTTCTCAATGTGGCTGTTGACTATAAAAGCATTGCGGTAATCTTCGTTTGTAGTTTTTGGATTATACTCGTAATCTTAATCTGGGAAAGTCAACAAATATTGTGTTGTGTTTTGCAAATTTAAGCTTGTTTTAGAAGAATCTGTCTATATTTAGTAGTTTGATAATGTTACTTTTTATATTTGAAAGGAGAAATTAGAGAGCTAGCTGTAAGAGGCAAACATTGCTGTTATTTAGCTAATGTAGATTTAGTTGTCTTCACATGATGCTTGAGAAAGATTTTGCTTTTGAGATATCGATCGAAATCTTAATATTAAGAATTATGCTCCTTTGCCTGAAAGAAATTGTCACCTTTGTTGACATATACTCACATGAAGTGGGAACCATGTGAATAAAAAAAAGCCCAAAAAATACTTGCTTCCCTCCCCCTATTGTGAGGGAGACGTCAGGGAGGGTGTCAATTCCTTCCTAGCAGCATAGTTGAATTGTAATATTAATGTGGGATATGAGACTATAATTTTTAGTAAATTTATCAGAAGTATGAGGACTGGTTTGTATAGTTTCAAAACTTGAGGATAATTTTGGGATATTATGGATGTTCGGGGATCAACGTATAAGGTTTTGGAAGTTGTGAGACCGATATTGAAGATATGTATAAAAACCCAAAATCATATGAAAAACTTAAAATAGGTACCAAATTGTAAAAATTAGAGAGTGGGTGGGGGGAGGACCGCTATTTGCAAACCATAGCTCAACCAAGGTTAGAAGTGATCAATGGATTCCATGATCCGATCATGGTAATCAACCGCAATCAGCGCGATTGGAGCCCAAGCTCCTTGTTGGACGTGGTTGTGTCACAGTTTTCCTCAATGAAAAGTTTGGATTCTTTTTGTTTTATTCGGGGTTATTTTAGGTTCTTTTTGAGTCATGACTTTTGAGATGGCCCTATCGCTAAAGACAGATATATTCTAGATAAAAACAAAGAGGACACAATAAAGAGTGGGGATGTAAACGAGTAGAAGTTCACGGTTTGAGCATGACTCGAGTAAAAATATGTCGAGCTTTTTTTGCCTGAGTCAAGCCGAGCCAAACTTGAGCCAGCTCTTTTTTTCCCCAAAATTTTAATTACGTTTTTTTAAGGCAACTGCTTTTAAAGCTACCTTAAGGCTCTATACACGGATTGTCTTGTGTTAGTGTGACAAGTCGGCTTGAGCTCGGGCTAACACTTGAAAATGAGGCTTGGTTCGAATGATCCCCGACGAGTAGTGAGCTGAGTCCGCTCGGAAATTTTTGGGCCGAGTCACATGTCATTCGAGCCGACGAGTTAAATTGACATCCCTAATGGAGAGTCAGAAGTAAAACAGAGAGAATATACAAGAGAGAAGAAAAGATAAAGCTAGGATTTCAAGATTGTGTTCTTACTACAAGAGCGGCGAAGTACTTCAAATGCTCCGTTTGTTATCTTTTCGTATAATGTGCAACTAAATCAATAGTTTGGATGAAATATTATATTATAGTTTTGAACCTTAATTTTATTTATTATGCTTTGATCTCAAGTTAATATTTGTGTATTATTTTTACTTTATTATTCATGCTTTAAAACAATTTGGTATTGTTTCATTGATTTGTAAGCGGGAAGGATTCGAGAGGTGAGTTATTATTTTAGACCTCATAGTAAAAATTGAACTTTGTGTAAAAGATATATTTTCACTAAGTTTGCAGTCATTAATTGAATATTTTTGTGACTGTATACTCTTAATTAAGACTTATTATGATTTAAAAAAGATATAGTGAGTTAACTTAGTTGAATAAGATTGATTTAAATTCGAGAGATGTAAATAAATTTTGATTAGAAGAACTCGACATGATACACATAATTGAGTATTGTTGAAACTTGGTAATTGAAATTAGAGGGATAACTATGATGAACTCGTAAACCATAACACTTGTTCATTAATTAAAATCCTAAATTATCTATTTTTGCACTTCTTCAATTATTTTGTAGAGTTATAATATTTATTATCATAATTTAAATTATTTTCAAATATATTGCACTATACATTAAAAAATTACTTGATTTTGGCACTGTTCATAGGGTTGCGTGCAAACATTTTTTTACTCCGGCCATTGAAAACTTGTTGGCGGATTTGCTTCTACTCTCATGCAAATATCTAACTTTCCATTTCTTTTAACACAGCTATATCACTCTCTATTTCTCTTTGTATTCTCGGCCACAAATTGAATCTCATTTCTTCTATTCCTTTTTGTTTAACACTCTAGATTTTTATAAACATTAGAGTGTTCTCAAAAATTCAACTTTCTTCACATTAAATGTGGAACCAACACATATAAAAATAATTCTTTTATTTTCAACCATAAATATCAATTAAAACGTGGAATTCGAGTTTGAAAAAAATTTAAACATAATCATTTAACTAATTAATAAACATGTCTTTGAACAAAAACAAACTAATAAATTGGGAGATAAAAAAAAAACTTAATATTTTTATTCTTTCAAATCCTCTTGACAGTTTGCATCGCCATCTTGCCATAGTTCCAATCAACCCGATTTAACTTGTAAACTTATTATAGGAGTGAGTATTTAAAATACCTAGTAAAATATGTGCAGTTTTCATACGCAAGTTTACAAAAATAAATTATGCACTTCATTTCACTCTTCTCTTATAAAATATATTGGTTACCAAGAGATACATCCATCTTAGTTCCTCTTAAATTTCAGTAGGATTTCATATCTCTTTCTGCAGAACCCGAAGGTCCACTTACAATTCATACATATTTAATTAAATACACAAAAGCATAAGAAAACAAACTACTCGCACAAAAATATCTTACCTTGATAGATTTGAAAAGTTGTAACGGATTGTAATTAATGCACGTGACACCGTATTCTTTTCCTCTCTCTATCTCGTATGAATAAAATATATTATATAGTGATATTGTAGGATTCTCTCTCTAGCTTTTGGATTTTGTTGGCCTTGTATATATAATATATTCGTGGTGAAAAATTCTCTTGACTCATGGGAGTATTTATAGGACTTATAACCTAGTATATCAACTGAATTTCATTGCAACAAGGAGACGTGAATATAGTGAATGGGTCTGTATAGAATTGGTTTCCTAGTCAAACTTACAATTCTAATCTCAATGCATAACAATGAGACGAGCTTTATAATTCAAATACAAATCTAATCAATTAAAAAAAAGGTTTTTTTTTAATAATCATCCTAGATACACATGGCTACGCCCATCCAAATTATATTTAATTAAAAAAATTGTTTAAGCTTCAATATCTTGAATCTAACTTAACCGAATTAACTTTTTCTCAAGTCGAATAGTTCTAATTAATTATAAACTATAAAAAAAGTCCAACATTAATATACTTATCTTCGCTCTATCAAAATCTAATTATTAGGTCCAAATAAAATTAAAACTTAACTATTTCATTTTAGTCCTTTAACTTTCAAAATATAAATATGTAGCATATAGAAATTTATTCTATAAAATTTCCAGGGCATTACAATCTCCCATACATAAAAGAATTTGGTCCTCAAAATTACCTCAGTAGTTGAAAAGTTTTGGACATTTGACCTTGACATACTTATAGTATTTTATAACATAAAGCAAGATTACTCATAATCATACTAAAAGAATGACATTTCATTTTATACCTTGGATTTATTGGAGAGTGATCAAATAGTGAGCGTCACGTGTTAAGGATTCTTCACATTATTACATGATCAAAATTTTACAAAAACATTATCCTTAAACTCCTAATTCTTATCAAAATGCTTTGATCTTATTTATTTAAAAATTTTCTAAAATAGGAATTTCATTAAATAAAAGTTTCTAGAGATAAACACGTAAAATCGTGTTGAAATCAACTTAAAACTAATATTTCTATATATTAAACAATCATATAATATCTAACCTTTAAAAAAGTAAAATCCGTAATTTTTTTAATATATGAAAGTGCATTGTTCACGTGATTTTTTTTGAAGATGTCTACAAGAAGGTAGACCTATGCTCTGATACCATATTGTAATACTCCAAATTTTAATAAACATTAGAATCTTATCAAAAATTCAATTTTCTTCGTGTTAAATGTGGAACCGACACATATAAAAATAATTTCTTTATTTTCAATTATAAATATCAATTAAAACATGGAATTTGAGTTTTTTAAAAAATTTAAACACAATTAGTAAACTAATTAATAAATGTATCTTTGACCAAAAACTAACTAATAAATTGGGAGATAAAAAAATTAATATTTATATTTCTTCAAATCTTCCTAGCAGTCCGTATCACCATCCTCCTACAGTTCCAATCAACTCAATTTAATCTGCGAAATTATTGTAAGAGTGAGTATTTAAAAATACCCAGTAAGATACGTGGAATTTTCACACACAATTATATAACAATAAATTATACAATTCATACCAATTTCTCTTATGGCAGTTCTCTTAAATTTTCGGAGGATTTCAGCTCTCTTTCTACAAAATTCAAAGGTCTACTGGCAATTCAAAAATATTTAATTTAATATATAAAAGTGTAAGGAAATAAACCACTTGTACAAAAATATTTTACTTTGATAGATTTGAAAAGTTGTTACGGTTTGTAAAATAATGCACGTGAAAACCGCTTTCTTTTGCTCTCTGTCTTGCATGAATAAAATATATTATATGGTGATATTGTAGGATTCTCTTTAGCTTTTGGATTTCTTTGGCCCTGTATGTATAATATCTTTGTGGTGAAAATTCTCTCGACTCACGGGAGTATTTATAGGACTTATAACCTAGTATATCAATTGAATTTCTTTGCAACAACGAGACGTGGATATAGTGAATAGGTCTGTGTAGAATTGGTTTCCTAGTGAAACTTATAATTCTAATCCCAATGGATAACAATAAAATGAGCTTTTTAATAATCAATTTTAAAAAAAAGTTATCTAATCCCAAAGGATAACAATCGAATAGTTCTAATTATAACCTACAAAAAGAGTCTAATATTGACATGCTTATCTTCGCTCTATCAAAATCTAATTATTAGGCCCAAATAAAATTAAAATTTAACTATTTCACTTTAGTCCCTCAACTTTCAAAATATAAATATATAACATATAGATCAAATAAATTTTATTATATAAAATTTTCGGGGCATTACATTTTGCATCGAACTCCACCACAGAAAACCCTAGCTTGCTCCTTCTCAAACTCACTCATCTCTCGACCATCGAAGAAGCTTACCCTCACCCCTTTCAAAAACTCTTAGATCCCCGATGAAACCGTATGAAGAAAAACTCCTCTACTAAGGGGAGCAGCATTGAAGGTACAATCAGACGTCGAATCTCCTCCATCTTATATTAATCAACCTAGTGGTCGAAAACTCTCTCGAGACTTCATAGCTTCCTATAGGGCGTCGCTCCTATCTTATCTTGTGTTTGCTTTATTTTATTATTGTTCCAAAACTGGTGTTATGCTTTAGATAAGTTGTTTTTTACATTTTTTTTTCAATTTTATTGTAAAGTGGGAGATTTTGCCCATTTGATTTCGAACTTTCCTTCAATTTTCCAAAAAAAGGTAAAACAAATCGACAGCAATAGGAGACTGGCGAGCTGAGGTTTGTTAGTTTCTTGGTTGCTTCATTTTAGGGTTATTTGTTTCTTCAATTTATGTTAGTTATTCTTTAATAAATAATTTCTTCGTCTGTTGATTTGTAGTCATTACAATCTCTGAATCTTGTGTATTTTGAACTTATTATTTGTTCCCTTATTTATCTGTTTACAATTTTATATTTCTTGCTTGTGGATTCAGGTCGTTGTACTATGCGGCTCAACTTCTCTAGAATTTTTTGAAGCAATGGAAAAATCCCACACAAAAATAGGACACTGGTTACTTGATGTATATTCATTTCGTATTATATTTTCTGCATATGCTTCAACATAAGGGTTTCTTTTATTTGAAGTTATTATAAATTTGTCGCCTCCCTAGAAATTAAAGTTGGACTCTATTATATTTGAAACTTCTTTTGTTCCTTGTTCTATGTAGAAATAATTATAATTTGTAATTGATGTCAGAATTGTGTTCGTGTGATCTTTGTTTGGTAAGTTTTTTTAATAACTTTGTTGCTTATCTTTGGCACAATGAAGAAAGAATCTTAGTAAATTCAAAGAAGAGTCATCTTTTACCCAATATCGAAGAGTTTGAACCAAGATTTCCAGATGGATGGGATGGAGTATTAGTATATCTAACACAAAATTTAAATGTGAAAAAGTGCCCTCTAAGAAAGGAAATATTGAAAGAATTAATCGTAAATTATGAGATTTTACTATCGTTTTTCCCCTTCTCAAGAAAGTATTAATCGCAGGAATTTCCACAATAAATGCTATCCCCTCTGATATGAATTGAGCTTGCAAATTCCTTTTGCGCCCCAAAAACTGATTTTGGTTAGAATAATTAGCAGAAATAAGAAAATGATTTGTTGATACATTCAAGTAATTAAGTGTTTTACAATTAGTACACCAGATTTACTGTCATAACCTGGATTTTCCAACAAAATCAATCTATTAAACCCCTAATCATGAGCAAGTTCATAAATATACTCCTAAAAGATTAGTGGATATAAGAAGTCGTATTGTTGAGATCTATCTAGCTGGAAAGAAGAAATTGCAATCGTCGAAAATACCATCAAACTGAGTATGATTGTATGTGTGATAACATCTAATATACCTGTAATATCAATAAACCTAATTATTGCAATTACTCAGGATACCCCAAGGTAAAAGAGCTCCTGACCAATTAGAAACAAAAATAAATAGAAACATTCTTGAATGAGGCCAGGGATGAATCGAAAAAGAAATCTTTATTTTTATCAAATCAAAATAATAATTTACATCATTAAGTATCGTGATAGGGAACCTAATGGGTCATACACAAAAAGAGAACTAGAAGAATGATATTTACTAGTTAATTAATAGACAAATGTTGAACAATTAAATAATTAGGCTGCTTATTAATGGGATGAAGTAAATTTATTAGATTAATTAATTTATGAACTAAGTTTAATTAATTCGATTAATTAAATATTGGTCTAGGTTAGATTTAAGAGATGGGTCAAGCTCACTTGAACTTCTATTAATAGGTTGCTAAAGTTCGAGAAATCATAATACATTAATTATATTATTAGCACAAAAAAGATAAACTCTGATTCTCTCATTCTTGTTTTCTATTGTAAATTATCATTGGAGGTTAAAAAATTGGATAGCTGTGGTGTAGAGAAGCTAATTGCAGATCAAGGTCAGCAAAAGAGTTTGCAAAAAAATTTTAAACATATAATTCTTATCACAAATTCAATCTACACACAAAGCAGATCCTTGATAGGAATTGAAATTATTTTAAATTTCGTTATGCATTTATAAGTAAATTTTTAACAGTGATATCAGAGTTTACTTTGGGCTTGTTATACACAATTTTGCATGTTGGAAAAACCAAAAGTTGATTGTTTATATTTTTTTGAATCTAAACAATTCAGAAAAAATATTTTCATATTTAAAAATCTATTTTTGAAAGAAATTTAATTTTTCGTAGAAAAATTGGATTGGGGATAACTTACAAAGCGCGCTATAGAGCTTCTCATAGCAATAGTAAACGTCGTTGTGTTAAATTGCAAAAACCCACCTACAATTATTGAATTAAGGACAAATTGCAATTTTAAAAGTAAAGGACCTATCACGCAATTTATAAACTTGGAAGACCTATTTATAATTTTAAAACGAGGGGCTAGGTTGCAATTTTCAAAATGATTGCATATTCTAATTTTGAAAAGATTTTTAAATTTAGTTTATGAAAGGGTGTTAACCCAAATTTTAATTTTGACCGGTTTAAAATTATATTAAAAATTGACGAACTTTTTAAATTATCGTTAAAATTGAATTTTAATTTAAATATTAAAATTTAACCCTAAATTGAATTTTATTTTATTTAGGAGTTTTATTCTAAATTAAAATATTAATTCAATTGAAATTATAATTGAACTCCAATTTGATATAAAATTAGTGTTTAAATTTCATCCTAAATTTTTTCTTGAAATTAGAGTTAAATTCTAATTTGATTTTAATTAAATTTACCTCTTTCAAAGCTTTGGAATTAAAGTTTGGACTCTGATTTGATTTTAGTTAGAAATTGATTTTAATTAAGTTGACCCGCCCTATAAATTTGGAATTTGTGTTGAACTCTAATTTGCTATCTAAATGATTTTAATTAAACAAATATCTCCTAAAATTTTGAAATTAGAGTTAGACTCTAATTTGACATCTTAATTAAATAAACTCTCTAATTAAATTAATTGATTAATTAATTGTTTCAATCATTTTGTCTAAATTAGTTTAGACGATCTTAATTGATAAACATATGAAACATATTTATATAAAATATTATATTATGTAGGAAAGCATTTATACAATGAATATATATTTAGTGGGTGATTATGGATTCGATCGTGTGAATGTGTTGAATTGTTTGTTTTAGTTCTTGTTATTTGGGCATACGAACTCTTATTTATTTTGGATTGCAAGGTCATTGTAATTATTATGGTACGCATGTCTAATTATTTAGGAATGCGTGCCAACTAGTATATGTTACAGGTTGTAGTTGGACTAATTGGAAATGCAAGAAGGGAAGGAGACCATGGAGATGGAGCATTGTATGAGTTAATGCTATATCCTTTAGGAGCTGACCAACTAATCTTTCTTATTGCTCAAAAAGACTAGATAGAATAAGTCAAATTTTATTCGTATTCCATCATTATAGTAAAAAAAGAGAGTTCCTCATCAATCCCAGCTTGTTGAGTACAATCAAAGCTGATTTATTAGAAATATGTTTGATACTATGAAATATTATATATTTTTGAATAAGTTCATATTAAATTAATTGTTGCATTGTTTGACATATATTGAATCTTTTATTTTCGTCATTTACAGATTGCATTATGAGTAACCATATGAATCTGAGATGCATATTGGATGGAAATGAATTTATCAGGCCAAAATTTTCTCGATCGACACCTCAATTTTAGAATTGTTCTCAATCATAAGTAAATTGGTTATGTCCTTTAGTGGGCCTTTCGAAAGCTACCCACTAAGAACTCAACTGAGGAAAATATGGCTTCTATAATAAACACAATTATGATGATAATACTACAACATGTGTTATACTTGGAGCTATGTCACCTAAGTTACGAAAGCAACGTGAGGGTATGGATGCTAATAGTATGATTGTTCATCTTAATGAGTTGTGTGACGAACAACCACATCTGGAAATATATGAGATTTTCAAGCAACTATACTGGTGCAAGATGGCAGAGGGTCTTTAGTCAGTGCGCATATGCTGGAGATGATTGGCTACATTGAGAAGTTAGCTCAATTGGGTTCGATAATGGATCATGAATTGAGTATTAACTTAGTTATACAATCTCTACCAGAGAGTTATTCACATTTTATTATGAATTTTAACAGGAAGCAGCTCGAGTGCACATTCCCTAAGTTGTTGATTATGCTTAAGACTGTAGAACCCCATATCAAGGATGGTGTTGGGCAAGTCTTGTCCATTAATTCCTTCAAGGGTACTAAGAGGAAGACTAATGTAAGCTTTAGGAAAGCAACCAAGAAGGCTAAGACAAATAAAGATGCAGTCAAAGTGAAGAAGGGTAATACCAAATCTGATGACCCTATTATCACTGTGTTGTAAAAGGTTATTGGACGGGGAACTGTAAGGCTTACATAGTAACCTTTAAGGGGAAAAAATCTTTAAAGCTTCCACTTCAGGTATTTTGTAATTGAGATTAATATGTCTACTTCATTAGTTCTTTGTGGTATTAAATACTGGATGTAGATCTCATATTTGTATATATATGCAAGGACTAAAGAGAAAGAAAGATTACTGCAAATGAAGTTGACCTACGAGTGGAAAATGGAGCAAGAGTTGCCATATTAACTGTATAAACATATTTCTTACCATTGCCTTCGGACTTAGTATTAGAATTAGAGAATTATTATTTTGTTCGCGACATTACCAAAAACATTATTTCTATTTCATGTTTGGACGAGCGATTTTTTAACTAATCTTAAGGACAATGATTGTTCTTTTTATCGAGATGAGCTATTTTATAGTTATGGTACGTTACAAAATGACAGTTTACATTCTTGATACTGAACTATCTATTATAAACATAGAAAATAAAAGACATAAAAATAATAACGTAAATAACACCTGTCATTAGCATTGTAGATTGGGTCATATAAATAAAAAATGCATTGTCAAATTATCTTGAGATGGATATATGGGGTCAACTGGTTTTGAATCTGTTGATCTACGAGCGACACGAGCAGCAGGCAAATGCTTGGCAGGCCAACAGCCCAGTGAACCGGGTAGGACACTCAAAGAAAAGGGGGTTACACTAAGCAAGTATTAGAAATTGGCCTCGCGGAGCTTTGTTAAAAGCAAGGACCACTATGGGAGGTCAAACCAAGGACCTATGGAATTACAATGACAACGTGGGCAACAAATGTTGAATCCACTTATATCCACACAAGCAAATTTTGGCACATTCTAATCGAAGATACGATTGGAGACTTATGACGATAATGGACGTGGGAGATGCTCTATGACACGAGACAAAAATGTCCGGACACCAACAACGTGATCAATTATGATCACAAATAAAATGATCAATTGCATACAACTCCATCGAAAAATATATAAGAGATTACCAAACTCAAGCATGTAAATTAGAAGATTTGTGATTTTGTGTGTATAAAGTTATTTTTTTAATCCCTTAAAGTACTACCATTGGATTAGAACCATGTTGCCGCAACCCATTAACCAGAGCTTCACATTACTCACTGTCATACATTAATTATATTAATAAAGGGTCAACCACCCTACACCCTATGCTAATACTTATTAATGCAAAAGTTACATAAATTATTTCTACAAACTCTGTAGATCTTCTTTAAAGGCAGCAAGCGCTTCTGCTTGAAGAGAGAGCTTTGGATGGGCAGTATTTCAGCCAGTAGGAAGGGTGCTCTAGCTAAAGATCAGTTTTTTTCCGTTTCTTTATTTTGACCTTGTTGATTGCCAGATGTTTGCATATAGTGCTTCCACATGGAGTTTTAGATACGAGGCGTAACAGAATCATTTAACAAATTGAATTATACCTGTTGGGCAAGATGATCAAATTTCTTTTTTTTTTTTTTTTTTTTTTTTAAAAGGGAAAAAAAAAAAAAAATTTTATTGGCTGATAAAGAACTATACAGTTATTAGGCCTAATACATATTGATGTATCTACCCATGTACTTCATCACTTTTACTTATGACCATTCTAAATATAGTTATCCTTAATGAATTCAAGCATGAAGCATTTGAAAAGTTTAAGAAATTTAAGCTAGAAGTAGGGAAGCAAGTAAGTAAAGATATTCATACACTAAGATCTGATCGATGTATAAAATATCTTAAATGAGAATAAGTTTTCTAACAGCGAACTACGTCACATACACAACAACATAATGGTATATGTGAACAAAGGAACTCCACACTATTAGATATATTGTGATCAATTATAAGACATGCAAACCTTTAAATATCATGTCTTATCTAAGTCGGTTGACAAAATTCAATACGAGTTATTGAAAGGCCCAACTTATATCATATTAAAGATTGGGACTGTGACATTTATATAAAGCGCACTTATGTAAAGAATATGTACTTAATAAAAATATAAGATAATTAAATTAATGAAATAAGAAAATATAAAAAATCTTGAAAATTTTGGAAGAGAACTTGGTTGGGATTCATGGTTTCATTTAATCATCGCCTAATTAATTTCTCCATGACCCAATTAACGAATTACTCATTTTCTATGTTAGACCCGATTTTTCGATTTTAGTTAATTACATCTCTCAAGCGAAATTAGCTCTAATTGATTGGTTTAACCTACTATATCTCTATATCGATTAAAACCAAACAACCGCATTAAATATTTGTGAAAATAGCTCATTGGGTTACCTAGGGCTATGGATATATCTCTATCCCCTACACAAACCTAGGGTTTTTACTATTTGGTCTGAAAGGCACAATCTTCTCTCGAGCAATGTACAAATTACTAAACATAATTATTCATTAGCCACATAAATAAAAATACAAGAAATACAATAGTAAAAACACATGAAAATAAGCAAATTAATATCAAAAGGCAAATATTAAAATTAGTCAAGATTAGATTAGACTACAACCATAAATCCCAACACACTTAACTTAGCCCATTTTATATAGATGATAAAAGAAGAATATTTTATACAATAGATTGCAAGTTTGACAAAATAATTGAGAAAATGCAACGTATAGATAAAACCCTTTTTGTTGGATTTTTGAAGATGAAATTGTTTCCTTTTGATTTCTTCAACATGTTGCCAAATCCTTTGATTGAATCTCCTTGTGCTCTAGATTTAATCTTCAAAATACTATGAATTTACAAAGAAAAAGAAAGAAGAAAAAAAGGAAAAGGAAAAGGAAAAGGAAAAGAAAGAAAAATAAAAATAAAAAGAAGAAGACAGAACCCGCAAGAAAAAGCCGATTGGGACCAAAAATATGGTTTTTTTATAATAAAACCCTAGCAAAATTGCACCCAAGTCTTTGGATTTTGAAAATAAATTAGAAACAGTCCGATTAGGAAGCTGTGTAGTAGTGCGCTATGGCGCCACTTGCCTTTTAATATTTTTGCAGCTTAGTCCTTTAGGAAATTGAGCGCTAAGTCTCTCGACTTTGATTTTGTACAATTTAGTCCTCCGATTTTGACTTTGTTTCAATTTTTCCCTCCAAAATTGCAATCCTAAGTCCTTGAACTTTTGGTCCTTTTGCATTTTGGTCCCCAACTTCACAATTTTGCACACCTTTAGTCCATTTTCCTCATTTTGCTTCGTTCTCTTTCCATAGGTGATTTTTGGCCTACAAAAGCAAATACTACATAATTGTAAGCAGAATTTCATTCATTTAATCAATTAATAACAAATTTAGATATTAAATAATGTAAAAACACACTTACCAAAAATCGTCCAAAAACACCATCCAAAAAGGAATCAATATCCAATAAAATCATCACGATAGCAGATAGTTTAAAGAATTTTTTTCCCACTCAACTGACGGTGTTTTGGACGGTTTCCGTCCAAATAAATCTCAGGTGTATATTTTTGAAATGTTAGGGACCTTTGCTGACACAAAATAAAAGTTAGGGTAAAGTCTGTAAAAAATGAAAAGGTTATAAACCACTATTGCAATTTTCCCTTTAACAAAAGAATCAAATGTCAAAATAACAAAGTGATTCTTGCTCAATTAAAGTTATGCATAAAGGGGCTCTAAAGGACCATTAAATTATATACATTTATCTATGGTTGTATATGTGCATGTGTGTGTAAAAAAATCATATCCTTATTCATTCAATTTAAAGAGATTCAGTGGCCTAATAACGTGTTTAACACTAAATAACCATAAAATATTAAAATGATGAAATAATTATACTTTCAATTGCAAAAATTCCCACTTCCAGAAGTTGTAGCTGATAACAGTGGTGGTTTGAATACTAATTCAATTAGAGAAGGATATGGAATTTACTCAAGAGTTAACAATTGGATTTGGGTAAAGATTTGAATTCTTTATTTTTGATATAATAGACATGTGAACATCTAAACTATAATGTTTATTAAATTATTTTTTTAATGTTTGGGCGATTTCGTGTCCGCATTCCAACAACTGGTGTCAGAATAATTTAGATTTTTTACTTCCTCGTTATTTTTGTATCTTGATTGCATATTTTAGTTGAGGTTTTTAAACTATGATCAAATTATTTGTGGCCAGTTCTTGATGTAGTTTTTTTATTTTGAGTTTATAACAAGATAGGTGGATTACGATACCATCATCTTGATTAAATTTTCATTTCAATTAGGTTCAAAATTTGAAGTGAATGGAACATATGAAATATGTAATTCTTATAATTGTTGATTCTTATAAATTGATTGAAGACCTAGAAGACATGACGAGAAAGAAAATTCAAGAATTTGTAGCGGTTTAAAAAAATTAATTTTGCACAGCAGGCAGCTGTGCAGTAGCCACTATTGCTGGACGCAACGATAGCAGCAAGCTTCCCAAGCAGGCAATTTCTGACCGTCGAAGCAGCACTAGCTGCCTTGGGCAACGACTGGTTGATTAGTGTCTTGCTTACGTTTGGTGCAATAGATTGCTTGACTTTGATCTAGGTTTAGTTTTTAATGGCATATCTGGATAAGTCGGGTTTGAAGCTAATTAATTTTTGAAGGTACGATGGCGGATTACTATTGTCAGATCCTTGAAAACTAGTGGGCTGAAACTTTAGATTAAGTATTGGGCTTAGGTCCAATTAGTTTTAAATTTAATTTTTGAGTCAATTTTTGGGCTATAAATAATTGTTATTTATTGTTTTATAAATGCTTTAAATTATTGTTTAAAATAATATCGCTCTAAATACCATAATATATAGATTTATTTACGACATCGCTCGTGATATAATAAATAGGATGCATATCATTGTACACCAATTTTTCTTTGATTAATTAATTTAGATTAAATTTTTTTTTGGATGAAAAATTCGTAATAATTAAATTGTATATTAATTTGATAATATAAACAGTTGATAATTATTTAATTTTTCTTTATTAAATTAATTTAAAGAAAATTTATCTAGAAGGAAAATTCTTAATAATTAAACTGTATATTAATTTGATTCATGTTAATAGTTGATAATTATTTAAAATTTTCTTCATTAATTTAATTTAGGTTAAATTTATCTGGAAGAAAAATTCGTAATAATTAAACTGTATATTAATTTGATTTATATGAACGGTTGGTAATTATTTATAATTGAAATTCATTAATTTAAAATATTGAGTGAAACGGGAATTTATTTAAATAAAACTCTAAGGTATCTTTTGGTTAATTCATAAGCAAATTAACACACTTGCCTCGTGCGGCCATGCAACAGACTCCCTATCGGAGGGCCACGTAGGTCGAGTTGTTTGGTTGGATTTTCCTATTATAAGTCTGTCTAAATAAAATATAATTTGATATCGTCTTATAGATGGTAAAATTATTTTCAAGTATTTAGAAATTGAGACAAATGCTATGCATTGAAATCGAGATCATTAGCGAACTTCCTATAAAGACTCTTGTTTATGATTTTGATGACCAAATAAAATGATACTAGACTAATATAGAAATTGTTGTCAAATATGATTTATTTAGTGGGAGGATCACAACCAGATTAGTAAACACAGTGACATTTCCTATAAAGGGGCCTTTTGATTATTGTCGTTAGATGGATCTATATGTGTATTCATGCATCATATGTTAAATTGTTATTTGCTACTCAATTTTAATATGCAATGTATGATTGTTTTTATGCGAAATATCACTTGGCTAATTTTTCTATTATTCTAAAATAAAACCAACTAATCAAAAAAAAAATTACGTGGATTGAAAACGTAATTTGATGTTTATGCTCAATACGAAAAAACTTACTTTTGCATTTGACGGATGTCTTGATGGACATACTAAGACCATATAAAAATGTCCAAAAAGCTAAATATATTGAGTGAAAGATTGTAGACAAGATGGCTAGCTGTTTCATTTTTGGCTTCAATGTCAAACGTGTTATAAAAAATGCTTGAAAGTCAGAGTACCTTCAATGACATATTCCAAACTCTTTAGGGCATTTTTTGTCATCAAAGTGGGAAGGCTGATATTGTGTTTTGAACACTTATTTAATACCTAAATATGCTTATTATTGATGAAAAGAGTGGATATCAAGTCACAATTGAGTAATTTTAACTTTTGTAAGTCATAAACCCCAAATGGAAAGAGAACAAGGCAAAAAGGAGTTAAAAGGGATGGAAAGCATACAAAATTGTGAAGTGGGACCAAAATGCATAAGTGAAGAAAGTTGAAGGACCTTGGATGCAATTTCATGGAGGGCATAATTGAAAGAAAAGTCAAAATTTGAGGCAAAATTGTACAAGATTAAAGTTGAGGGACGTTGTGTGCAAATTGCTAGAGGACTTGTGTGTAAAAGAAAAAGAAAAAAAATAATGAAATGATTCATTATGGCATAGAGATGGTGCCTAGACGCTTGAAACATGGTGCTTAGGGACCACGTAAAAAACTTGGCATCATTTTTATTGTTTGTTCAAAATATAGGGACTTAGTTGCAAATTCTCTGGGTTTAAAGTTAAAAGTCAGGAGCCTCATTCCATCTCCTTCCTTCTTCGATTTTTCCTCGCTTTCATTTTTCTTTTCTTTCTTTTCTTTATTTTTTCTTTCTTTTCTTGTCCTTTTCAATTTCTTGGTATTTTTGGAGGAAAACATAGAGTACAAGGTGAATATATTCAAGGATGTAGAGAGATTTTGGAAAAATCAAGTTCAAGCCTTTAACATCTTCAAAAATCCAACAAAAATGATTCTATCTCGAATCTTGTATTTCCTTCATTATTATCTTCTATATGCAGTGTATTGAATAAAATATTCTCATTTTTATCATATAATTAATGTTGGCTAAATATTTGTGCTAGGATTTATGGTAGTAACTTAAACTATTTCAATATTTGCTTTTTTGATGTTTAAACACTTATTTTCATGTGTTTCTACTACTGTATTTTTTTGCATTTTCATTTATATGTCCGATAAATGGTTATGCTTAGTTATTTGTACACTGTTCGAGAGAAGATTGTGTATGTTAGATCATATAATAGAGACCCTAAGTTTTTGTAGGGGGATAGAGATTTACTCCTAACCTAGGTGACTCAATGAGCTATTTTTCATAAAGATTTAATGTGATTTTCTGATTTTAATTGACATAGAGATATAGTAAATTAAACTAATCAATTATGATTAATTTCACTTGAGAAAGGTAATTAACTAGAAAAATCGAGTCTAACATCATAAATGAGTAATTTACTAATTGACTTGTAGAGAAATTAATAAGGCAACGGTTAAGCGAAACTATCAACCACATTTTTCTCCGAAATTATCAAGCATTTTTATTTTCTTATTTTATAGACTTTTAGTTATTTTCTTTATTTTCCAAATTCATAATTTTATTGTGTATTTATTTTTATTGTTAAAATTAAATTGATTAAAATTGTGCAATCTAAAGTAAACATTTCTTGAGAGATCGACAACTCGAACTCAAAAATTCACTTTGTTACTTGAATGCACCCCTGCACTTTTCGGCTCGGGTCCAGTAGGTAGTCAGTATTAAGACATCTAATTGCATTTGAATCGAGCTTTGAACTTCGTTATTCCATTGGAAATGGACCATTCAACCTATATTTCCCCTTTTCTATTGTATAGATGGCTTGAGGGAAAATGAAAAGGAATAAAGAACCTTATTAGGCTTAGGCTTACAACAGGAACTCGAATAACACAAGACTATGCAGCGGAGGTGCTTATAAAGGAATTCCGTCCGTCTCAAGAACGTGTTTGCAGTAAGGTAATAAGAAAGAATCCATTGTGCTTTTTGGCTTTAGTTGATCATTATATCGAAGAGTTTTACAGTTTACACTTTCATAGCAAACAAGTTTTTGATGCCATTACTAGGAATTTTTTTACTTTGATTATGACTTTAATTAATTTTAGTTTTAACAATTTCTTTTATTTATTTTTAAGTGATTTTGTTTTAGCTAACCCCCTTATTAATAATCTATCTTGTGTTGGTATTCTCCCCTTATCTTTTTAGCTATATTTGCATTATTCCCATCTTATAAAGTAACAAAGTTTTTGCAGTATCTAATCTCTATCTCGACTATGGATTTATGCTTAGAGGTCCAAAATGTGAAATTTGTCAAGCGATTCACTATACAGGACAATGCTTGTATTCATGTACCGATACCTCAATGTCGCAATTTCTTTGCTTTAGGCAATTTTTGAAATGTCAAAAATAAGCATTGGACAATTTCGAAGATAGTTACATGCTCGCAGGAAATTATGTACCTGATAATTAGGACAAGGACATCAAATTTTCAAGAGATGGTCCTCCTTTATTAAACTTATCAAGTTGGATCAAGAGGACATGCTTGTGGTAGATTACAATTATTGCGATGGATTTCAAAAGTGGGGATATAATTCACTCGACCGAGTTAATAGGAAAGACTTGCCATTAACTGTAGAGTTTGATTGTGGACCAATCATTCAACCTAATGAGAGTTCAACCCTTGAAGAAGAGCCTAAAATGAGAGAAAATTTAATCACAATGGAGCTAAATGAGGATGAGGCAATCAATAAGAAGAAAATTAACTTACGTTTTTTCAACTTAGTTGATTGCCAAGATATTGATTTTGTGATTAAGCCGGATGAAGAGGTATAAATCTTCATAGTTGAATTTAAACTGGATGGAATAGGCAAGTTCTATTAAATGGAAAGGGGCAATTTTGAGTTTTGGAGATCAAATGAAGAGCGGAACGAAGTCAAAAGAAGAAAAATGGGCAAGGCTTCCTTCTTTAGATGCCCCTGATTCAATTGCCAAAGTCGAGCTAAGTAATATAAAAAAAGTTTATTGGGAGGTAACCCAATTTTATAACTTTTAAGCTTTTTATTTATTTTATATATTTTCGTGCTTTTATTTAATTAGCTATCATTTTTTGTAGGTAATTTTGAAGTCCCATATATTCATGGTTCCTCACAAGTTTGGAGGTAAATTATGTACAAGAAGGTCATTTGCCCATGTTCATTGAAAGCATCAAAAGTCCAAGTCAAGTATTGGTAACTCTTCACAAATAAACAACTGGAGAAGTTTTACGACCCTCTCTTCTATTTTATCTTGTTTTTTACACATTGAGGACAATGAGTAATATAAGTTTGTAGGTGATTGTGCTTTAAGTATTATGATTTTGTATCAACATGTTAGATAGCCTTGTCGGCTTTGGATATGTTGATGTTTAAAATTTTTATTGATTCATGAGCTATGACCAAATATGCTATTTGTGCCTAAATTTATTTATTTTTCAAAAATTTTGCTTGTTCATATGAGATCCCAAGTTATTTTGAGCACAATACTTGTGAATAATTGTTATCTAAATGTGGAAAATTTTGATTGATGGAGAGATTTTGAATTGGTAAGAACAAGGTTACGAGTTGTACATAAGTTTTGTATTCACTTCTCTTTCACTTAACTATATTGCGAGATAAGTTTGGGGGTGATCAAGTAGGTAAAAGATATTATTCAGAAGTGTGATGATTCCATACATGTTGAAAAATTTATTTGCAGTGTGTTTTCCCAAATATAAGCTAGATAATGACCATATGTTAGGGATCTAAGCCCCCATGTGTTATGTTGTTCTTAAAATTATGATTTTTAGAATCCTAGGCCTCATTTCATAGTTTTTTTTACTCAAGTTATTAAGTTCGTTGGGGCATCTCAAAATTCAATACCCTTTAGTCTAAAGAACTGGAGAGCTATAGACCTAAAGCTCACCATAAGAATCAAAAAGGAAGTTTAAGGGAGTGAGATAAAGCACGAGATTTAATTTAAAAAGAAAATAATTGTCATCGTGCAATTGTATTTGATGTTAAGGTTTAGATAAATAGTGAGATACAATTACCTAGTATAAGTTTGAATGTGGAAGTACTCATTAGTGGAAAATAATTATATGTCTAGATGTTAAGATTGTTAGTTAGACCAACCTAACTAGAACGAAAAAAAAAAAGAGTGAATTGAGAGAAACCTTTAATTTCCACCTCAGAAAATAAAAGAAATATCAATTTTAGGAGTGCGAATCTCACGAGCAAGAAATGAAATATATGACCACTAAGGGTCGAGTTGAAGCCAATTTGAAAAATTTTCCTTCTTGACAATTTTTTCCGAATTTAGATGATTATTAAAAGTAACTATGAACATACAAACCGATCGAACATTGGATAAACTTAAATTATTTTTGTTAGCATTATTTAGAGCGTATTTGTGAATTGATCATACTATTTTACACTCATAGATAATTTGCAAGTTATCTAATGTGTTGATCTTTATCTCATTTTGCTTGATTCTTTTATAGATAATCTTGCTTAGAACGAGCAAGAACTTAAATTTGAGGTATTTGATAAGTGTATTTATGCACAATTATTTAATACCTAAATATGCTAATTATTGATTAAAAGAGTAGATATCGGTTCATAATTGGGTAATTTTGGTTTTTTAGGTCATAGACCTCAAATGGAAAAAGAAGAACGCAAAATGGAGTGAAAATGGACAAAAAATATACAAAACTGTGAAGTTGGGACCAAAATGCATAAGTACAAAAGGTTGAAGGACCTCAGTTGCAATTTATGGAGAGCGTAATTGAACGAAAAGTCTAAATTTGAGGACCAAATTGTACAAGATTAAAGTTGAGGAAAATGAGTGCAAAAAGGAAAAGAAAAAAAAATAATGAAACAATTCATTTGGGGAGAGAGATGATGCCTAGGTGCCATGTACAAAAACTTGGGATCATTTTTATTGTTTGTTCAAAATATAGAGACTTAAATACAAATTCTCTAGGTTTTCAAAACTAAAAACTGGCGGCCTCGTTCTATCTCCTTCTTTCATTTATTTTTCCTCTCTTCATTTTTCTTTACTTTCCTTTTTCTTTCTTTCATCTTTCTTTTATTTTTATTTTTTTCCTTTTCAATTTCTTGGTGTTTTTGGAGCAAATCATAAAGCACAAAGAAAATACATTCAATTAGGTAAAGAATTTTTGAGAAAATCAAGTTCAAGCCTTTAACATCTTCAAAAATCCAACAGAAAGGTATGTATATCGAAGCTTGTATTTTCTTCATTATCGTTTTCTATTTGCAATGTATTGTATAAAAGATTTTCATTTTTATCATGTATTTAACATGGACTAAATATTTGTTTTGGGATTTATGGTGTAACTCAACCTAGTTTGGATTAATTTCACTATTTGCTTTTAATGTTTAAATACTTATTTTCATGTGTTTCTACTACTATATTTCTTGCATTTTTATTTATATGGCAATGAGTGATTATGTTTAGTGATTTGTATACCGTTTGAGAGAAAATTGTGTATTTTAATCATAATTGTAATTAAAGTATTACGACTACACATATAATTAAATATAAACTAATTAGCTGTAGACTTTAAAATTAAGCCCCCATTTGAACCCCATTATTTGAAATTTTAATCGTTGAAATAGTGTTTGTTTAAAAATTGTATAGTTAAAAAAGAAGAAAAAAATTTGGGATTACGTGTAATATAGTTCATTGATGAATGTGTGATTAATAAGAAGATAGATAAAAATAAATTATAATTTTAATGGGACCAAACATGGGCTAAAACTCTTAATTGGGTTTTAATTGTGACTCCTATTTGAATGTGCAATTTTCATTTTATAAGGATTTTAACTATTATATCTCTATAAATAGAGATTGGATGGAATCTAAATATCCTACTCCATGGTGTTCAAATTTGGAGAAAGAAAAAAAGAAAGTAATTATTTTCTTACTTCTATTCATATGGTCAGCTCAAGAATTAGGTTCTTGATTTAATTAAAAAATGTGCCACCCACTAGGTGTAGTCTTAATTGTGGAGAATACCGTAGAAAGGTTGGAGGTTTGAAACATCGAGTTCTTGGAATTAAAAGTTGAAAATTCATGATCTAAAAGTCTGGGAATTCGTAATTTAGAATTTACTCAAAATTTAACAATCGAATTTAGGTTAAAAAAAAAACAGAAAGAAAGAAAAAAAAAACCGATTTCTTTATTCTTGATATAATATACATGTGAACTTTAGACGATCTCATTTATTGAATTAAAGAAATTTTTTAAATTTCCGATTAATTCTTCTTTCGCATTTCAATATGAATAATTTTTGTATATTATAGGAAGTGTAATACTTGGTCCCAATTCTTTGCTTTTAAGGACTCAATGGCCATAATTATGCTAATTTGACTTGACCCTATTAATTTAATCAATATTTACTCAATGAATAATTAATCCTTTTATTTGGTTCCATTAACGATTTTTATCCTGAAATAGGAGTCAATTAAATTAGAAATTGGTGTAAACTACTTAACTTGGAATAAACTCACATAACATGAATATAAAGCGAAGGATTATTGGAACAAGTCAAGATTGTTAGCCAAATTGTAAGCATGCAATATAATAAAAATATCATACAAATTAATGAAATTTTAATGGAACTTAAATGCATGTTAAATTTATAATTACTAGGAACGTCGATTGTTTATGGCGTTTAAGGTGCATTCCATTGCAGCAAATAATTAGCCAAGACTACAATAATTATAGAAATTCAATAGTAAATGTAATATAAATGCAACGAAGCAAGATAGATATGATAATAACAAAAATTAAGAACCTGGCTTTACAAAATTCTATCCATTAAAATAAATTTCATCCTCAAGATTAAATTTTATCAAGTAAATGTGGGTATTTGGCAAAAATTTCCATAAAAATCTGTTCATGAACTTAAATATACAACATGCAAAGCATATGCAAATTAGAATGAACTTTAATCATTGACTTGAATTAAGTTTAAGACAACCCTTTTTTAAAGAATATAACACGTTTTATCATTTCAAATTCACTTTAGTATAACATATTCAAAATTCATGTAAGTCCATAATATAATTAATAAAAACTCATATTCATATTTCAACCTATTGACATAGCACACATAAATCTTAGATCGAGATAAAATCCTATAAATAATATTTAAGTTCTAGTAGAAAAATACATTTGAAAGAATTTAATAATCATATGATTTTAAAATCAATTCAAAATTAATAAAATCAACTCAAGATAACGACTTGTGGTGACATGGACTTAATATTGAGAAACATAAATGACATCAATAAATATCAATGACTTATTAGTTTAAAATAATTTAAAATGAAAGGCATTTCTCAATATGTATCCATTTTTATTTAATTTCTTTAAAAACTTTAACGTTGACATCGTGAGTTCACTTGGAGTATCACTTAACTAATCAAAATGCAGTGTGCAATTATTATATGAAACTTGATTCGCCCTACCAGCAGTATCGCAAATTGGTTAACAATAACATTGTCATTAAACATTGGTTGGATGCCCACCCCTCATTTTCTATTCACGCTTTTCATGGCATAGACATACACCTCATAATACAATATATTCGAGATACTTATCTATTTGAAATAGTCATTGACTCGTTGACATTTGGAAATTTTTTATTTCTTAAAACTTCATGTATGCTTATAAATGCATTTGCATAAATGAATATGTCATGAGAAGCATTTATGACATTAAAAGTAATTATCAAATATCATGTTCACGTAAGGACAATTTCAATAACATATTTATACATTTAAGCATATGACATACGCATTAAAATAAAGAGATGTTTACTTACATTGAATCCTTAGGAATTTTTTTTTTTTTTAAAGCAATGAAGTTGTCCCTAGCTCCCGACAACAATATGCCATGAGTCCTATATCATAGTCATTTATTTAGGAACATGAACATACTTATTCTTTCTTCTTCTTTTTTTCATCGGTAAATGTAAATTTTCATTGATCAAAATTTTTCATATACAAGTACAACATGCATACCTAAGCAAACAAAAGCTAATATCACATACAACTACTTTGGGGCATACCCAGGAGATACAAAATAAGTGAACTACTGAACAAATCAATGAGCCAACTCTAAGGACTTGATATAGATCAAGACATCCAGATACAAAGAGAATATAACTTTGTATACGTGTGTCATGATTTGTCTCACAATGCAATCCAAGTTAGGTGAAAGGTCTTCAAAAATCTTCCTGTTCCGTGTTAACCAAATGTAGTGGAGTGTACTTGCAAGTGCAATCCTCTTTGCCTTGCTTTGTCATGATGTCCCACAAGCCTCTTTTTTCAACCACTTAAGAGCACTAGCAATTGTTGACATAGATCTTTTGATGTCGAGCCAATGTCTAATATTTCCCCTATGGATGAAGTGAAAGAACATTCAAAGAATAGGTGACATCCCGTTTCTGCCACACATCCACAAAAAACACAATTAAGATCAATATCCAAAAATTGCAATTTATCTTTCCTTAGGAGTTTAGATTGAACCCCTAACCAAAGCAAAAAGGAGTGCTTTGGAGTTATGCACGGTCTCCAAACATCGACAGCCCAAATCTTCTTTGTACCCCTCGGTCTAAAGAAATCATAGGCCATTTTTGTGCTGAATTATTCACCTGTCGACCAGCCATGAAAACTCTCCAGAAATCCCAGAAAACGATTGCTGTTTTGACCTGTCGACCAGCCCTGAAATCTGTCCAAATTACCTTGAAATCGACCCCTGCTTTGAGGAAGACCAGCATCCTGACTTGAGTTAAAAGCATCATTAACAAACAGGTTATTTCCACCATCCACCTGAACGGGCATCACATGTTGTCCTTGTCCGAGAAACTGGGGGGACAGCAACCATTTTAAGCCATAGATCTCTAATTTCCAGCAGTTTTTTGAAGAGTGGAGAGTGATCTTTCTTAGGTAGAACATCCCAAATGCAAGTCCCTTTAAGATAAACGAGGTGAACCCAACGTATCCAATGAGTATCCTTTTTATGTTGGATATTCCAATGAGATTTAGCAAGTAGAGCTAAGTTCCAAACTCTTCAAGTCTTTCAACCCGAGGCCCCCTTCATCCTTTGGAAGGCAAAGATCCTTCCACGCCACCAAAGGCTTCTTGGATCCCCAATGAAATTTCCGACCTAGGCTAACAATTCTTAAGATAATTGTAGCTGGGATAGGAAAAATAGAAAACTAAAAGCATTCAACACCTTGGAGCATCGCTCTAATAAGTTCCACCTTACCGGCATAAGATTAAGATGAGCAATTCCAAGCCCTAATATAATCAGCAATTTTATCAAGGAATAGAGCATAACAACTCACTTTGAGCTTCTCCGAAGCAAGAGGAATACCCAAGTAACGAAAAGGCATAGTACCTTTCGGTATATTTGTGACTTCCATGATATTATCAAGCTCATACCCATAAATTTTAGCTGTATGCAAGCTGGATTTTAAAGTGTTCATCCTCAAACCCGATGCAAAACCAAAGTTGGTAAGGCAATCCATAAGAATTTGCACCGACATAACATCTCCCCTTGCAAAGAGCATCAAGTCATCCGTAAAAGCTAAATGAGTTATCTTTAAGGGGCCAGATTTGGGGTGATAATTGAATTCACTATCATTTGTGGATGCCTTAATCATTCTAGAAAAATATTCGAGACAAATCACGAACAAAAAGGGAGAGAACGGATCACCTTGCCGAAGACCTTTCCCGCCCTTGAAGAAGCCGTGCATACTCCCATTCAAAGCTATGAAATATGTTGGAGAAGTAATACGTTCCAAACCCATTGTATAAATCTCAAAGGAAAGTGCAACCCTTCAAGTACTTCATTAAGAAAATCCCAATTTACCGAATCATAAGCTTTCCTTATATCAATTTTTTGGAGGCATCTTGGAGCTACACTCTTTCTATTATATTGTCTCATGAGTTCTTGGGCAAGATGAATACTTTTCGTCATACTCCTACCTTCAATAAAAGTGGCTTGTGGTTGATCCACAATGTTTCCCAAGATAGGCCTTAATCTAGAAGCAAGGATTTTAGTGATCTCTTTATAGATGACACTACAACATGATATGGGCCTATAATCCCCAACACTAGGTGCGTGACTTGACTTTGGCACCAAAGCAATGATTGTATGGTTGATTTGTTTGAGGATGGATCCCGATGAGAAGAATTTCATGATAGCCTCCACACAATCATGTTCAATAGTCCCCCATGCCGTTTTAAAAAAACATGAAGTGTAACCATTCGACCCGGGAGATTTATCATCTCCCATCCCAAATAGAGCTTCTTTGATCTCATCACTAGAAATGTCTCGGATCAATGAGTTGCTTTCCTCCAAAGATACCAAAGGCCCATTGCTAATAATTTCCATTTCAATAGGCCAAACCGACTCTTTTTTCCCCAACAAGTTGGTGTAAAAATTGACAAATTCCCGAGCAACTTGGTCATGTGACGTAGTGTACATCCCATCCTCTTTAATAATAGTAGTAATAAAGTTTCTCCTTGTGTTCCTTTTTACCACCGAGTGAAAGAATTTAGCACACTTATCACTTTGCTTAAGGAAAATGCACTTAGCTTGTTGATAATAAAAGCTACGTTCCGTTTCACATAATCCCATGGCTTTCTTTCTTAATCTTGCCACCATAACTTGATAATGCTCGTTCGTAGGTTGATCATGAAGTATGAGTTGGGTAGCATCCAATTCACTTTTAGCCTCATTTGCCCGAGTAGAAATGTGCCCAAAGTGCTTAATATTAAGCTCCTTCAATGCTCCTTTTAATTTGCGCAACTTCTTACAAAGAATAAATTGCTTTGTTCCCACCACTTAAAATTCCAACTCGCTTGAACAATATCATGGAAGTCCTCATGGTTTGTCCACTTGTCAAAGAATTTGAATGATTTCCTAGTGTTCACCATATGGTCATGAATGGAAACAATGCATGGAGAATGATCGGAAAGGCATCCGGAAGGCAAAAAATCAGCAAAGACATGTGCACCATTTTGTACCCAAATGTCATTCACCATACCCTATCGAGTTTGCTCCGCACCGATTTATTAGTCCATGTGTAAAGACAACCAATAGAGCACACATTCGTAAGACCAACATGAAGGCAACAATTAGCAAAGTCTTTAATTTCATAAGGAGTAACTTTCACCCCATTGCTTTTCTCATCAAATTTGAGCACATTGTTAAAATCACCAAGAATCATCCAAGGTAATGACACATTTGCATTGAAATTCATAATGTTGTTCCAAAGCGGTCTCCGGCTAACAATTGTATGAAAAGCATAAACAAAGCTAACAAGGAAAATATAAGATGTTATCTTGCAAGTAGCAATACAATGGATGGCTTGTGGGTTAGTCTCCAAAACTTCCAACTTGACTTTGGATTAATTCCACAAGATCAAAATTCGGCCGGCTCTATGAGTGCAAAAATTGTTGGCTTGCATGAAACCATCAAATTTATTCCGCATAATTCGGATCAACTTTCGATCTCCAAGCTTTGACTTCAAAATACCCATAAAATCAATGCAATGTCGCTTGATAAAATCTCGAATCCCATTTTATTTGAGGGGGGATTCAAGCCCCTAATATTTCAAGATGAAATATTCATGATTTTGAAGCAAGGGAAGTTCCCTTCTTGTCAATTTTAGTTCCCATTTTCCTTTGCTCATTGACCTTTCCTTTGAGCATTTCATTCCCACAAATTTTTGGTTCATGCTCGAATATAATTTCTTGCTCCCTCAAAATGCCATTAGGAAGCCTTATCTTTACCACCCGCACAAGCTCAATAGATGCATCAACTTCAATTAGTGCTCTTGCATAGGATAGTCTACCTCTACTTGCCGTGACCTTATCGGTCGATATGGGTTTACCTACTTTGGAGACAATTTTACTCAAAGCATTCATGTTCCAAAACTCCAATGGCAATCCCGACAAGTTGATCCATACCGGCATAGTGCTAACATCCTTATCATCAAAATCGAAGCAACGGGGCATGACTTTTAACATTAATGGTCTTCCATATACCAAGTAGGGACCACCATGCAACACACTTGGCCTTTCCGAGTCCGTCTCAAATTTGAAAACCAACCACCCGCTCGAGTGCACAAAGTATTTGTAATTAACCTTCCACGAATCACACAATTGGAGTAAGGCTACTTTCCCCGAAAACCTACTAGCAAAATACCCAACAAGCTCATATCCCCAAGTATTTTCAATATTATCTTCATCCGATTCACCCAAGACAAGTTCATTTCAACTTAATATTTTCCTCCATTTTTCTATTGTCTTTAAAAAGGTTTACCCATGGAGCTTTTGTATCTTTCACACCATCAACATTAACATTTTTTTGGTTCTTCAATTCCACCGAATGCGATTCAAAATCAGAACTTTTAGATTCTGTATCATTTTCACCAAGTGTTAATGATACACTAGGTGAGGGCAGATTTACCTTATTATCCTCCACGAAATTGGTCTTCGAATTGGCAACAACACCCCCTCCAACATCAGCCTGCCGACCAGCTAGGGGTATAAGCAGAGCCAACCCACTATATTGGCCAGCAACAGATTTTTTCTTCCCCGTGCAGAACAGAAAACGGGGGCAGCTGGGAAGATAAACACGTGCAGGAGAAAGACCCAACAGGAAGAAGAAAAACAGCCCAAAAAATTAACCCAATAGGAGATATACAAGCCCAACACGTCCAGGCCTAATCTGGCCTAAAAAAATGGGGGAGAAATGGGCCACCAACAGAATTCTGGGAATAAGAATAAAAGGCCCAAAAGGAGAGATAAAATACCCAAACACAGGCCCAATAAGGGGGAAGGGCCGGGTCAAAGGTATAATAATGGCCCAAAGAAACCCAGCTGAAACAGGCCCAAATAAAGGACTCGACTCACACCGAAACCCAACAGAAAGTCTGCAAATAAATGTTTGAAAACTTTCCCAAAGAGGAAAGCCAAGGACCGCCTGATTAAACTTACAATGGCTCAAAAATAGATTGCAATTAATGAGAAATCACCCAAGATGGAAGCCCCTCAGACCGACACCAAAATATGCAATAAAAGAATCTGAAAATGGATGGACCAGTCTGCAAATCCAGGAACCACAGCTTTGACCAGAACAGTCCAGCAACGGTCAACAAGTTCAGAATCGAGAGACCACCAATACATACAAAATACATACAGTCCCAGCACAAGGAAGAATACCAGGAACACACGCTAGTCCCAGGCAGATCGAAAATCAATCCCAAACTGAAACTGAAGAAGATAGAACCTGAAGAAGGCTGGACAACTCAAAACGAAGCAACGCCCAAACAAAACCTAGCTGGAAAACACTGAAAAGCACCCACCAGACGTCCAACCAAGCAAGATGAAGAGCTTGATTTCTACTTCTTCTTGGTGGAAATTGATTTTAACATTCTGGTTTTCATTCATTTTATGGTCCACATTTGCTCTGTTTTGGAGTTTTTCTTTTCGGATTTCTGGGTTGCCTTGGACTTCCATAGTCAAGGTTCAGATTCGGTACTCTGCTTGCTGTGTGGTTCAGTTCCAGTTTGTTTGAGGTTTAGTGTTAGTCGGCCTCAAGTTCAGGATCAAGATTTCTGGTCGTTTCTTGGCCAGTTTAGGTTCAAGCTGGTGGTCTTCTGGTTTTCTTGCTAAGGTTGGTGTTCCCAGTTTGCGTGCGGGTCTCTTCAGGTCTTCTGGGTTCCAGTTTGTTTCTTCTTACCTGTTTGTTTATTTGGTTCCCTTCTTGCTGGAGTGTTTTGTTCCTGGGTGTTCTTGGGGTCTTCTTGCAGCTGGGATTGTTTGTTTCTGTATGCTTTGATCGTGGTTATTGATTTGTGATTGTTGCTGGATTTTCTTGCTGGTCGGTTTGGTTTTCACTCTTGGTGCCGGGCTCCTCCAGTTTCCATCTTCAGTTTTCGAATTCTTGGATGTTTCTATGGTATATCTATTGTGTAACTATTGGCCTGGGCTGATTCTTGCATATTTGAATTTGGTCTTCCCTGCAATTTTTCAGTTTTGCTGCACACGGTCAGTGGTAGGTAGCTAATTCCTATTTTTTTTTAATCGGTAAATGTAAATATCATTGATAAAAAAATGTTTCATATAGAAGTACACCGGGCATTCCCGGGCGAATCAAAAGTCAATATCACATACAATTACTCCGGGCATATCCGGGGACACAAAAGAAAGTGAAATGCATAAAAAATCAATTACTCAATGCCAAGGATTCGAAATGGATTAAGACATCCGGATACAAGGTAAACATAACTTTGTATACGTGTGTCTTGATCCGTCTCACAATGCATTCCAAGTCGGGTGAAAGGTCTTCGAAAATCTTCTTATTCCTTGTAAGCCAAATATAGTATACGGTGCTAGCAAGAGGAATCCTCTTTGCCTTACTTAGCCATGAAATTCCACGTGCCTCCTTTTTCAACCACTTTAAAGCACTAGCAAGTGTTGACATAGATCTCATAATTCCGAGTCATCTCCTAATATTCCCCCATAAGGTAGATGTGAAAGAACACTTAAAAGGAAAGATGGTCGTAAATTTCCACAAAATGCCCACAAAAATCACACTTTCAATCAATATTCAAGAAAAGCAATTTGTCTTTAGTTAGGAGCTTTGATTGGGCCCCTAACCAAAGCATAAAAGAATGCTTTGGTGTGATGCACGGTAGCCAAACTTCGGCTCCCCAAGTTTTGAAAGTACCATTAGGCCTAAAGAAATTATAGACAATTTTTGTGCTGAATTTCTCACTTGTAGAACAGCCCAGATTTTTGTCAAAAAATTCTAGAAACTGCATACAGAATGAAGCATTATGCCCGCCTGTAATGCTGTCCAAATTCTGCCCATTTACCACCCAATTCTCTGCATTCCCGGCACTATAAATTTAGTTAGAAATAGCGTGCCGAGAAGGGGAAAAATCAGCCTTCATTTGACCTGACACCCCTTGTTGTCCATAAGTGAAAACCTGTTGGGAAGCACCATTTACACGAAGGATGTCCCTAATTTCCAACAATTTTTTGAATAGTGGAGAATGATCCTTTCTAGGACGAACCTCTCATATGCAAGTCCCATTAAGATAAACATGATATACCCACCGAATCCATAGAGTGTCCTTTTTATTGTGAATGTTCCAAAGGGATTTAACAAGTAACGCTAAATTCCAACTCTTCAAGTCCTTTAATCCAAGGCCCCCTTCCTCTTTTGGAAGGCAAATATTCTTCCACGCAACTAGCGGCTTTTTAGATCCCCAAAGGAATTTTCGACAAAGACTAACAATCCTTGATATAATTGTAGCCGGAATAGGAAAAATAGAAAGCCAAAAACATTCAACTCCTTGAAGAACCGCCCTTATAAGTTCAATCTTGCCTGCATAAGATAATGTAGAACAATTCCATGCACCAATATATGTTGTTATTTTGTCAAGAAAAGGAGCATAACAACTTACTTTAAGTTTTTTCGAAGCGAGAGGGAAGCCCAAATACCGAAAAGGCATACTCCCCCTCGGAACACTTGTTAATTCCAAGATATCCTCATGAAGCTGTTCATGAATTCCAGCAGTAAACAAGCTAGATTTAAGAACGTTCAACCTTAATCCCGAAACCAATATTTGAAAGGCAATCCATGATAATTTTTACCGACATAACATCTCCCCTAGCAAATAGCATCAAATCATTTGCAAAAGCTAAATGGGTGATCTTTTGGGGCCACATTTTGGATAAAAGTTGAAATCACTATCATTCGTTGTAGCTTTAAGCAATCTTGATAGGTATTCAATACAAATCACAAATAAGAAAGGGGAGAGGGGGTCACCTTGCCGAATACACTTCCTACCTTTGAAAAAACCATCAAAGTCTCATTCAAAGCTATAGAATATGATGTAGAAGTGACACATTCCATAACCCAATGAACAAATGTCGATGGGAATTGCAACCCATGAAGAACGTCTCTAAGGAAATCCCAACAAACCGAATCATAAGCTTTTGAAAGATCAATTTTTAGGAGGCATCTTGGAGCAATCCTTTTTCCTATTGTATTGCCTCAAGAGTTTTTGGGCAAAATGAATGTTCTCCGTGATACTCCTACCTTCTACAAAAGCGGCTTGTGCATGATCGACCACGTCTCCCAAAATGGGTCTCAATCTAGAAGCAAGAATTTTAGCAATCACTTTGTAAGTAACATTACAACAAGAGATGGGCCTAAAATCAACAATATGCGGGGTGTGATCCGATTTAGGCACCAAAGCAATGGCCGTGTGATTAATTTGTTTGAGGATGGAACCCGAAGAGAAAAATTCCATGATAGCCCCAACAAAATCATCACCAATAGTCCCCCAAGCATTCTTTAAAAAACAAAAAGTGTAACCATCCGGCCCGGGAGACTTTTCATCTCCAATATCAAAGAGAGCATCTTTAATTTCCTCATAAGAAATGTCCTGAATCAAATTGTTGCCTTGTTCCAAAGAAACCAAAGGACCATTAGTAAGAATCCATCTCAATAGGCCTAGTAGGGCAATTTTTCCCTAGCAAAGAAGTATAAAAATTGATAAATTCCATAGCAACTTGATGTTGTGATGTAATATACCTCCCATCTTCTTTGAGTCTAGTAGTAATAAAATTCTTCCTAGAATTCCTTTTAACAATGGAGTGAAAGAACTTTGTGCGTTTATCACTTTCCTTAAGGAAGATGCACTTAGCCTTTTGGTAATAAAAACTACGTTCCGCTTCACATAAGCCAACGGTCTTCTTCCTCAATTTTGCAACCAAAAGCTGAAAATGCATATTCATGGGTTGATTATGTAGCTGTAATTGGGCAGCCTCTAAATCATTTTTGGCCTCACTTGCTCTAGCCGAAATATGCTCAAAATGCTTAAAATTAAGCTCCTTCAAAGCACCCTTAAGTTTTCTCAATTTCTTGCAAAGGATAAATTGTTTTGTCCCTCGCAAGTAAAAATTCCAGCAAGCACTAATCAAACCATTGAAGTTCTTATGTTTGGTCCACATATTAAAAAATTGAAAGGACTTTTTGTTGTACCAACACGGTCATGTATCGATACAATGCATGGGGAGTGGTCGGAAAGGCATCCAGAAGAAGAGAAATTTGCTTCAACAAATGCCCCATTTTGCACTCAAAAATCATTGACCATTGCCCTATCAATTTTGCTCCAAACCGACCCATTAGTCCACGTGTAAAAAAACCAATGGAGCGCACATCCGTAAGCCCACATTAAGGCAACAATTTGCAAGATCTTTAATTTCATAAGGGGTAACATCCGCACCATTACATTTCTCATCAAACTTAAGAACATTGTTGTAGTCACCAAGAATCAACCAAGGCAACGACACATTTTCATTGAGCTCCATAATGATATTCCAAAGTGGTCTTCGGTTAACCATAGTATGAAATCCATATACAAAACTCACAAGAAAAGTAAAAGAAGTTATCTTGCAAGTAGCTTTACAATGGATAATTTGTGGATGAACCTTCATCACATCTAAAGAAACTTTGGATGAATTCCACAAAATTAATATTCTTCCGGCTCTATGCGTGCAAAAATTATTTACTTGCATGAAGCCATCGAACTTATTTCGCAAAATCCTCTTCAATTTTTGGTCCCCCAACTTTGTTTCCAAAATTCCCATAATATCAATGCTATGTAGCTTGATAAACCCCCGAATCCCATTTTGTTTAAGGGGTGAATTCATACCCCTTATGTTTCAAGAAACGATCTTCATGATGTTGAAGCAAGGGATGATCCCTTCTTCTCGTCAACTTTTGATCCTAACTTCTTTTTCTCCTCGACTTTGCCTTTAAGCTTTTCATTTCCAGATTTACATGAAGCTGCCTCAATGGAAATGGATGATGAATCTGCCCAGATTTTGAGGCCCCAACATGAGCAGATTTTTTCATCTCAACAGCCCTGTTTTTCTTGGTAATAACCTTTACAAACGGTGCCTCAATCTGCTCGGTATTTTCCATCAGCTGGTAGTCCACATTTTCACTTGCAAACTGCCCAGTTTTTTGGTTATTAATTTACCATTTCAGCCCATCCAAAGTCCTGATCAGTTCTGGGAAATAAATTCACTTTTTTCGCCCTGCACAAATTTCTGTTGGGTAGTCTCCGTGGCTTTTCCTTTTCCTTTCTCCCCACAAGTATGTTTATTGTTACATCCAATAGTCGTGTGACCAAAAACTTTACAAGAACCACAGAATTTTGGTTCATGCTCAAAAACGATTTCTTGTTCCCTCAATGTGCCATTTGGGAACCTAATCTTTACCTCCTGCACAAGTTCAATGGACGCATCAACTTCTACTAGAGCTCTTGCAAAAGATATTCGACCCCTAGTTGCTGTAATTTTGTCGGTTGAGATGGGTTTCCCAACCTTTGACACGATTTTGCCCAAGGCATTCGTATTCCAAATTCCAAAGGTAGACCTGGTAGGTTTATCCACACCGGCATAGTACTCACGTCCTTGTCAAGAAAATCAAAACAATGTGACATAATTTTAAGCATTAACGGTCTCCCAAAGACCAAATAAGGACCCCCATGCAAAACACTTAGTCTATCCACATTCGTTTCGAATTTGAAGACTAACCAACCACTAGCATGCACAAAATATTTATAACTCACCTTCTAGGAGTCACAAAGTTGGAAGAGAGCCACTTTGCCCGAAAACCGACCGGCAAAGTATCCAACAAGCCCGTATCCCCAATTCTCAATGTTGTCTTCATCCACTTCGTCCAAGACAACTTCATCCAATTGATTTACAAAAGCATTCAACTTTATATTTTCTTCCATTTTCGAATTGTCTTTAAAACGATTGACCCATGGGGCTTTCATATCTTTCACAACCCAATTTCCAACAACATTGACATGTTTATGTTGCTCCAATTCCACCGAATTAGATTCAAAATCCGAAAATTCAGAATCCGTATCATTTTTCCCAAGTGTCAATGAAACACTAGGTGAAGGCAAGCTGACCTTGTTTTTTTCAGCAACATTTCCCATAGAAGAAGTGGCAAAAAATGGAGCATCCACAGCTGGACGAGCAGGCAGGGGCTTAAGGGGACTGAGCCCAAGAAGAGAAGGAGAATGGGCCTTTTTCTTACCCATAAAAAGCAGTCCAAGAAGTCCAGTAAAGACAAAGAAGAACTGCCCAACACCAGCCCGAATAGAGAGAAAAATAAACTGCCCAGCAAATAAATTGCTAAACCACACAAAACAATCCAAAGAAACGTCCAGAAATCATGCCCAACACAGGCCCAAATTGAGGGAAAACAAAGCCCCGAATAACATCCAGAATAATACAAATGAGAAGGCCCAAAGTGAGGAATAAATGATCCACAAGAAGTCAGCCAAAACAGGCCCAAAGAAACGTCCAGAAAAGGGCCACAAAATCCCCAAGAAATCCGTCTAGAAAAGGCCCAAAGAAAACGTCCAGGCAGAAAATAAGCTGAAAAAAGGCCCAACACAAACCAATTAAGAAACAATCCAAAGAAAGGCCCAACCACAAGAACAAAACCAGCAATGGACCGGGTCACCAGGGGGACAAAAATGCCAGAAATGGAAGCTGCCAAGGAGTAAGAATATTGTACCACACAGAGTGCCAAACACAGACCAAGTAAGCCAAACCTACAAGAATACAGCCACCAACCCTAACACCCAGCAGAAGATAAAAGGAATGTAGGGAAGACCAATTCAAAAAACTGAGGAGACCGATAGATACACAATATATACAATAATATACTGTTGTAACACCAGAAAATGGGCCAGAAAGTTTAACCAAGTAGCACAAAGTTTAACCAAGTAGCTCCAACTAGAAAACGACGAAGATGAAGACCGAAATTGGAGAATAAAATCGATCAGCAATTGAGAATCGAAAAAGGAACTATGAACCTTCAGAACTTAGAACAGCAACAATGAAGCAATGCCAACTAAACCAACACAGAACTGAAGGCCATCCAGCAAGAAGAAAAATCCAATGACCAAGTTGAACAGAAAACCAAGCAGCAGGGCACTGGCTGAACACAAATGCACCAAGAACAAACAAAAGCAAACTAAAAACTAGAGAACCTGAGCTTGCCTTAGATGACCAGCAATACCACAAACCAAACCAGCACCAAAATTGAACGAAGAAGCTCCAACCAGAAAGAAAGTATGAATATCGAAACTGAAGAACCAACTTAGCCAGAACTAAAAACCAAACTTGGAACTCTGAAGAAGATGAAAATGGAGGCTCAATTCAAAACTCACAAAGAGCATAACATAAACAAAAATCAATATGTATTAATTCAATTTTCACAAAAAGATTAGTAAAATCAAACTAAAACACAAGAGAAAACACAAGAAAACTCTCAAAGCAAGTGTGCACCAAAGTGGGATTTTCTCTCACTAGGTTGAGAGCATCTCTCTCTAACTCACTTAACTGACCGAGAGCTCTTTAGCTGATTCCTATTGTTCCTTTGACTTTGAGTTGCTTCCACTTTGGATGTATTGACATTTATTAATTGTTGCTTGTTTTGGGACCTTTCTAAGTTATTTCTGGCGGCATCTGGCTTTCCCTTTTTGGAAAGTTTTTCAAATACATTTAATTCTGATTTCGTTGGCTTTGTTGTGGATCGGGTTCTTTGTTTGGGCCTATTTTGGCTGGCTATTATTGGATCAATTTTTCCTCACTCTGGGCCATTTCAATTGGATTATTCTGGTCATGGATTCTGGGCTTTACTTTCCCTCATTTCTACCTTATTTTGATATTGTGGGGCTTTAGTTCTGGACGGTTCCTTTGGGCCTATGTTGGGCATATTTCTAGACACTTTCTTTGGGTGGTTTGGTGTGGATTAGCAGTTTATTTGCTGGGCAGTTTTTCTCTCAATTTGGGTCGGTGCTGGGCAATTCTTCTCTTTCTTTGTTGGACTTCCTTTGTTTGGACCTCTTGGTCTGATTTTCCATAGGGAAGAAAAAGACACGTACTCCTTCTCTTCTTGGGATCGGCCCCTTTAAGCCTCAGCTTGCTCTTCCAGTTGAGGATGTGTCGATTTCTGCCACTACTTCAAAGATAATTGTTGCTGAAAATAACAAGGTCAGTTTGCCGTCACCTAGTGTTTCATTGGCACTTGGGGAAAATGATACGGATTCTGAATTTTCGGATTTTGAATCTAATTCGGTGGAATTGGAGCAACATAAACATATCAATGTTGCTGGAAATGGGGTTGTGAAAGATATGAAAGCCCCATGGGTCAATCTTTTTAAAGACAATCGGAAAATGGAAGAAAATATAAAGTTGAATGCTTTTGTAAATCAATCGGATGAAGTTGTCTTGGATGAAGTGGATGAAGACAACATTGAGAATTCTTGGGGATACGGGCTTGTTGGATACTTTGCCGGTCGGTTTTCGGGTAAAGTGGCTCTCCTCGAACTTTATGATTCGTGGAAGGTGAGTTTTAAATATTTTGTGCATGCTAGTGGTTTTTTAGCCTTCAAATTTGAAACAGATGTGGATAGACTTAGTGTTTTGCATGGGGGTCTTTATTTGGTATTTAGGAGACCGTTAATGCTTAAAGTTATGCCACGTTGTTTACATTTTGATGACAAGGACGTGAGTACTATGCCAGTGTGGATAAACCTACGGGGTCTACTTTTGGAATTTTGGAATACGAATGCCTTGGCAAAATCGTGTCAAAGGTTGGGAAACCCATCTCAACCGACAAAATTACAACAACTCGGGGTCGAATATCTTTTGCAAGAGCTCTAGTAGAAGTTGATGCGTCCATTGAACTTGTGCGGGAGGTAAAGATTAGGTTCCCAAATGGCACGTTGAGAGAACAAGAAATCATTTTTGAGCATGAACGAAAATTGTGTGGTTCTTGTAAAGTTTTTGGTTACACGACTATTGATTGCAACAATAAACATACTTGTGGGGACAAAGGAAAAGGAAAAACGACGGGGACTGCCCAACAGAAATTTGTGCAGGCTGAAAAAAGTGCGTTTAGTCCCCAGATTCCTCCCCCGAGACAGCTTTAAATGAGCAACAAACGGGGAAAAAACTGACCGGGACTTTGGATGGGCAGAAACAACAGATTAATAATCAAAAAATTGGGCAGTTTGCAAGTGAAAATGTGGATGACCAACTAGTGGAAAATACCAAGCAGATTGAGGCACCGTTCGTGAAGGTTATTACCAAGAAAAACAGGGATTTTGGGGCGAAAAAATCTGCTCATGTTGGGCCCTCAAAATCTGGGGTAGATTCATCATCCATTTCCATTGAAGCAGCTTCTTGTAAATCTGGAAATGAAAAGCTTAAAGGCAAAGTCAAGGAGAAAAAGAAGTTAGGATCAAAAGTTGACGAGAAGAAGGGATCATCCCTTACTTCAACATCATGAAGATCGCTTCTTGGAACATAAGGGGTATGAATCCACCCCTTAAACAAAATGGAATTCGGGAGTTTATCAAGTTACATAACATTGATATTATGGGAATTTTGGAAACAAAGTTGGGGGACCGAAAATTGAAGAGGATTTTGCGGAATAAGTTTGATGGCTTCATGCAAGTAAATAATTTTTACATACATAGAGCCGGAAGAATATTAATTTTGTAGAATCCATCCAAAGTTTCTTTGGATGTGATGGAGGTTCATCCACAAATTATCCATTGTAAAGCTACTTGCAAGGTATTTATTTTTACCTTTCTTGTGAGTTTTGTATATGGATTTCACACTATGGTTAACCGAAGGCCACTTTGGAATATCATTATGGAGCTCAATGAAAATGTGTCATTGCCTTGGTTGATTCTTGGTGACTACAACAATGTTCTTAAGTTTGATGAGAAATGTAATGGGGTGGATGTTACCTCTTATGAAATTAAAGATGTTGCAAATTGTTGCCCTAATGTGGGTCTTACATATGTGCATTCTATTGGTTGTTTTTACACGTGGACTAATGGGTCGGTTTGGAGCAAAATTGATAGGGCTATGGTCAATGATTTTTGGGTGCAAAATGGGGCATTTGTTGAAGCAAATTTCCTTCCTTCCCAATGCCTTTTCGACCACTCCCCATGCATTGTCTCGATACATGACCGTGTTGGTAGAGCAAAAAGTCCTTTCAAGTTTTTTAATATGTGGACCAAGCATGAAAACTTCAATGATTTGATTAGAGCTTGCTAGAATTTTTACTTGCGAGGGACAAAACAATTTATCCTTTGCAAGAAATTGAGCAAACTTAAGGGTGCTTTGAAGGAGCTTAATTTTAAGCATTTTGAGCATATTTCGGCTAGAGCAAGTGAGGCCAAAAATGATTTAGAGATTGTCCAATTACAGCTACATAATCAGCCCATGAATATGCATTTTCAGCTTTTGGTTGCAAATTGAGGAAGAAGACGATTGGTTTATGTGAAGCGGAACGTAGTTTTTATTACCAAAAGGCTAAATGTGTCTTCCTTAAGTAAAGTGATAAATGCACAAAGTTCTTTCACTCCATCGTTAAAAGGAATTCTAGGAGGAATTTTATGGCTACTATACTCAAAGAAGATGGGAGGTATACTACATCACAAGATCAAGTTGCTACGGAATTTGTCAATTTCTATACTTCTTTGCTGGGGGAAAATTGCCCTACTCGGCCTATTGAGATGGAGATTCTTACTAATGGTCCTTTGGTTTCTTTGGAACAAGGTAACAATTTGATTCGGGACATCTCTTATGAGGAAATTAAATATGCTCTTTTTGATATTGGAGATGACAAGTCTCCCGGGCCGGATGGTTACACTTCTAATTTTTTAAGAATGCTTGGGGGACTATTGGTGATGATTTTGTTGGGGCTATCATGGAATTCTTCTCTTCGGGTTCCATCCTCAAACAAATCAATCACACGGCCATTGCTTTGGTGCCTAAATCGGATCACACCCCTCATGTTGGTGATTTTAGACCCATCTCTTATTGTAATGTTACTTACAAAGTGATTGCTAAAATTCTTGCTTCTAGATTGAGACCCATTTCGGGAGACATGGTTGATCATGCACAAGCCGCTTTTGTGGAAGGTAAGAGTATCATGGAGAACATTCATCTTGCCCAAGAACTCTTGAGGCAATACAATAGGAAAAGGGTTGCTCCAAGATGCCTCCTAAAAATTGATCTTTCAAAAGCTTATGATTCGGTAAGTTGGGATTTCCTTAGAGACGTTCTTCATGGGCTTTAATTCCCCTCAAGATTTGTTCATTGGGTTATGGAATGTTTCACTTCTATATCATATTTTATAGCTTTGAATGTGACTTTGCATGGTTTTTTCAAAGGTAGGAAGGGTCTTCGGCAAGGTGACCCCCTCTCCCGTTTCTTATTTGTGCTTTGTATTGCATACCTATCAAGATTGCTTAAAGCTGCCACGGATGATAGTGATTTCAATTTTCACCCAAAATGTGGCCCCCAAAAGATCACCCATTTAGCTTTTGCAGATGATTTGATGCTATTTGTTAGGGGAGATGTTATGTCGGTAAAAATTGTCACGGATTGCCTTTCAAATTTTGGATCGGCTTCGGGATTAAGGTTGAATGTTCTTAAATCTAGCTTTTTTACTGCTGGAACTCATGGACATATTCTTGAGGATATCTTGGAATTAACAAGTGTTCCGAGGGTAGTATGTCATTTCGGTATTTGGGCATCCTCCTTGCTTTGGAAAAACTTAAAGTAGGTTGTTGTGCTTCTTTTCTTGACAAAATAACAACATATATTGGTGCATGGAATTGTTCTACATTATCTTATGTAGGCAAGATCGGACTTATAAGGGCGGTTCTTCAAGGAGTCGAATGTTTTTGGCTCTCTATTTTCCCTATTCCGGCTACAATTATATCAAGGATTGTTAGCCTTTGTCGACAATTCCTTTGGGGGTCTAAAAAGTCATTAGCTTCGTGAAAGAATATTTGCCTTCCAAAAGAGGAAGGAGGCCTTGGATTAAAGGACTTGAAGAGTTGGAATTTAGCGTTACTTGCTAAATCCCTTTGGAACATTCACAATAAAAAGGACCATGTGGGTTTGGTGGGTTCATCATATTTATCTTAATGGGACTTGCATATGGGAGGTTCGTCCTTGGAAGGATCATTCTTCACCATTCAAAAAACTGCTGGAAATCAGGGACATTCTTCATGTAAATGGTGCTACCCAACAGTTTTTAACTTGTGGACAGCAAGGGGAGTCGGTTCACATGGTGGCTGGAATTTCCCCATCTCGGCATGATGTTTCTGGCCGAAATTATACTGCTGGAAATGCACAGAACTGGGGGGTAACTGGGCAGCATTATAGGTGGGCAGAATGCTTCATTCAGTAGGCAGTTTCTGGAATTTTTCGACAAAAATCTGGGCTATTCTACAAGGGATAAATTCAGCACAAAAATTGCCTATAATTTCTTTAGGCCTAAGGGTACTTTCAAGAGTTGGGGAGCCGAAGTTTGGAAACCGTGCATCACACCGAAGCATTCTTTTATGCTTTGGTTAGGGGCCCAATCAAAGCTCCTAACTAAAGACAAATTGCTTTTCTCGGATATTGATCACAAGTGTGATTTTTGTGGGCATTTTGTGGAAACTTGCGCCATCTTTTCTTTAAGTGTTCCTTCACATCTCCCTTATGAGGGAATATTACGTGATGGCTCAGCATTACGAGATCTATGTCAACACTTGCTAGTGCTCTAAAGTGGTTGAAAAAGGAGGCACATAGGACTACTTGGATAAGTAAGGCGAGGATTGCTCTTGCTAGCACCGTATACTACATTTGGCTTACAAGGAATAGGAAGATTTTCGAAGACCTCTCACCCGACTTGGATTGCATTGTGAGACGGATCAAGACACACGTATACAAAGTTATGTTTACCTTGTATCAGGATGTCTTGATCTATTTCGAATCCTTGGAATCGGGTCATTGATCTTTCATGCATTTCACTTTCTTTTATCTCTCCCGGGTAAGCCCGGAGTAATTGTATGTGACATTGGCTTTTGATTTGCTCGGGAATGCTCGGTGTACTTGTATATGGAACATTTTTTATCAATGATATTTACATTTACCGATAAAAAAAGCAAGATGAAGAACTGTCAGCATTAAAGACAACACCAAAAAGCTAAGGGAATCAAGACGGAACAGCAGAAATCACAAATGCCAGGACCGAACGAAGAAAAACAACCAAACACAGATTCAAACCAGCCTCACTTCCCAACTCCATTCACAACCTAGCTTCAAATCTGAATCCAAATGGAGCTTGGAGTGTATAACTGGATTAGCCCCCCAATCACAACCCAGCAAGACGACTAAAATGCACTGGTCGTAACTTAAGAGACCATGCACAAGCTGAAGCAAACAGGAAACCCAGTGGACCAAAAACTGCCTTGGACGAATAGCAATTACACCGACTGAACCAACACCGAAATCTGGCCAAGTATCTGAAACCAGATTCAAAGCAGCTAGACTGAAAACTGCCTTAAATACAAATCGAACTAGAGCTGAAAACCAACTTGCAGCTTTCAAACTTTGAAAACTGAACACAAACGATTTGAAAATCCCTCCAAAAACCAGATTTAAGTAGGACCAAGTAAAATGCAATATGTTTAAATTCAATTTTCACCAAAAGGAAGTAAAAATTGAACCGAAACACAAGAAAAGTCTCAAGAAGCCAAGGCACTTAAGTGGGATTTTCTCTCACTAGAATTGAGAGCATCTCTTTCTAACCTTGATTGAGAGCTCTTTCTAGATTCTGAACATACTTATTCTTTATTTTTATATTAGATCACACAATTTTCAATTATAGTATTTTATTCAAATTTATGCACAATAAATATAATAACGTAAACATGTTTAATAATGTTACATTAATCACATCAACAAAATAGAAATAAAATTTAGGTATACCAAAAAGGGGCAATTCCTTTAAATTTCTAACTATTATGCTTTGAATTAGTGCAAGTTTGGTTCAATAAAATATATTTGTCTATATAAAACATCACGGAGATTGAAAATGCTATGAATGAACAAGGACCCAATGAAACTCAGTGTCAACAAAGGCATCTTGAGCCCAATTGATATGGTTAGATTAATTATTATTGGCATAATGAAGTTGAACTAATTAAGGATCCATGATTTTCTTCAAGGCAAGATCTTGATACGGTGTCTGGTTTTGGCTCAAGTTTTTGATATTCTACTTGGAAGAATCAGTTTTGTTCTCCCTGAAATTTGGAAGTGCAGCACCTTTCCATAATTTTCTTGCAATTCCTTCAAGTTTTGACCGTATAGATCCATTCCAGCACTAAATTTGCAACATTTCTGTTGTTTCTTCAGTTTTTGACGACTAGTTTGGGTTGTCGGAATTACAGTGGTGCCGAAAAATATTTTGGAAAGAGCAAATTTCAGGCCGTTATTGCAAGGTATCCATTTTTTTCCATTTTGAAATACGGGAAAAAAGTCAAGTAGAAATAATAGTGGGCAGTTTCAACTTGTATTTAGTAAGTTACCAAATCCAGCACTTGGCAAAAAATCTGGAGAATTACCTATTGAGGCTGGATCCAATTCAAAAAAAAAAAAAAAAATCTAGCACATGGAAATTTCCAAAACGAATTTCCAGCACTTGGCCAAAAATCTGGGGACTTACCATTTGAGGCCGAATCCAATTCAAGCAGAATTTCAGCACATTGAAACAATGGCAGTTCCACATCCAACCCTGTGGATTCTATTAAGGCCTTCTGGTAGGAATTCTACCAAGCAAATTTTTAAATTACCTAGTGTATCCCAGACACTTGGTGAAGAGGATACAGAATCGGAGGAAAAATCTACTGCAGCACATCAGGTAAATACTCCTGCCCAAGAAAATAAATCTGATGAAACCAAGGCTCAATGAGCTAATTTATTCAAGGAGAATTGTGAGAGTGAGAATGGTTTCAAGCTCAAAACCTGCAAAAAATTGCCGAATATATTGGTTTTTTTAGAAAATGACTTTGATGATGATCAAACAGCATGGGGTTACTGATGAGTGATTTACACTTATTATATTATGCCATTAATTTCATGATTTTGCTATCTTGGAGAGTATTTTAGAAGTGCTAACAAGTGATTTTGGTGTTGTTTTGTAGATTGATGGAAGTGGAGAAAACAAG
The DNA here is from genome assembly GCF_002742605.1 of Olea europaea var. sylvestris. Classification (NCBI taxonomy): domain Eukaryota; kingdom Viridiplantae; phylum Streptophyta; class Magnoliopsida; order Lamiales; family Oleaceae; genus Olea; species Olea europaea. The sequence goes on from NW_019235742.1 coordinate 298,805, forward strand.
AGCTAAAAGAGGCCAAAGGAAGGAAATAGGCAAAAGTTAGCGAAATTGGATGAAATAACCAAAATGTAAGAGATCCAAAATTTGAGGATTAAAATGCAATTAATCAAAAGTCGTGTTGAAACTCGTGATGAAGATTTGAGAGTACTAGGAGTCAATTGGATGAATGAAGGTGTCAAAGGGATCAAATTTAGTCAAAATATGATCACAAATCATTTTCCAACCGAAAAGTTACGCGTCGGAGTTTTGGTCTCATATTGAGACTCATTTTTGACATAGAAAAAAATCGAATTGAAGAATGATGCCTGCTATAAAGTTGTAGCCCTTTGAATTATCTTTTCAACGCATCTTGAATCGCCTCGATCAGATATCGGGAAAAAGAATTATGATAAAAATACTGAAAGCTGTGCAGTGCAACCGAGGTAGTCCTCAGTGCCCAGGCACTATCCCTCATCGCCCAAGCGCCCATCTTGCTGAAAACAAGCAGAAAGTCAATGCCCAGGCGCCATTAACGCAGCGCCCAGGCCCTGCATTCCGAAACAAAAGAAAATTCTGATTTTATAATATTTTCTAGGCCCAATTAGTAACCTGTTGTTCCCTAAATTCCAAAACACTATAAATACACAATTGAAGACCTAAATTAAGAGAGAGCCGCAAACTAAAAATCCATGGGATCAAGTTGTTGGGAATCTACTTATACATGCACAGCGAAAGATTAAAATTATTTCAATTCCCACCGAGAATCCCTTTGTGCTTAGATAGAGATCGTGATAAAGATTGTACCTTTGAAGAATTCTGCAAACCTTTTGCTTTTCTTTTCGTTCCAACAATCTTAAATCTGCCTCCCACAGCTGTCCAATTATCCAGCCTCCAATGAAATCCACACAGAGAATAGACTGTAACTGCTAGGATTTTTCCTCTTGTGCCAGCAAGAATAATGAAAATCATATGGATCTCAAACCCTAGCTATGTATTTATATAAACCCAAACGGGCTCGGCCCGGTCCGGTCCAATATTTAATTAATCCATTTAATTAAATCCGGTCCGTGAATTAATAAATCCAATTAATTAATTCGGGACTATAAATAACCAATCCAATTAATTAATTTTATCCAATGATTGGATGAATTAATTAATTGGCAATTTGCAATCTTCCAATTCTCTTTTGTGTGCGACCCATTAAGTTCCCGACCATGATGCCTAACGACGTGAAATATTATTTTGATCTTATCAGAACTGATAAATTAAACACCCTTTTAATTTATCACAAATTCACACTCGCCGTCCCAGATTGACATCTAGCAATGTATGAGGGCAATACATGTGACGGAAAATGTCACGTGATATGACAAAACCAAAACTGTTCGTTTACCAAGAAACTATAATCCCTTCGTCAATATGATCCCATCAACTACGAGATATGGAAGTGTGTCAATCTCAATTATCGATCATATCTTTCATTCTACTATTAAGCCAATATAAGTCGAAAACTCCATTTCGACTTATATGTATACTTTGGCCATGGATTTCGTTATTGACTTAATTGAACGAAATGCAGATCACAATCTCTTACTATCTAAGAGTGACAAATCCTCTATTGGTCATTCACAACCTTCATATGGTTCTTGACATACCCGAACGATGTCGTATTAGCGGCCCTTGGCATAGCAACATCCAACACCGTCAAAGCATGATTGTCCTCATACAAGGCACTATGATGACCTCAAGTCATAGGATCAATTCCACTACCAAACGTTAGAAATTAACCATTGACACTCAAATAGTTATCCATGTGGAATCTCTTAGCGGGTCTCCAATGTTTTGTTCTATAACAAAACATCCACGTGTTCATTTAAGTGTCACCACACTTTAGCTTGTGAGATCAGCTACTTACTTCACAAGTAAGAAATGCCACACGTGATGGTCTATCCGTAATAACGATATCCGTATCTCGTTATTACTTACGACCACGGACGATTTAAGATTCAATCAGATATAATTTGTATCTCACAATCATAACTCCTTGTGATTAACAAATTATAAAGATTTGAATGTACGGACTCTACTATTTAATTAATTGTCTATTAATTAAATAATAGATGTGCTATTAAATTGCATTAATTATATATCAAAATTATTTATGTCCAAAGTTGATTGGACCTATGGCATAATACTTACAAACTCCCACTTGCACTAGATTCAATCACTTATGTATCCAATATCATAAGTCTACATGACGATCATGTTTATGCTATGACAACTCTTTATCAGTGGATCTACAATATTGTTAAATGTGGGAATTTGTTCTTCTCTTTACGTCATTTCTATGCATTATCTTTCTGATGAGATTAGACTGCCTTAATACATGTTTGGATCATTGATGAGACCTTAGTTCTTTTGCTTTCGCAATGGCTCTATTGTTATGACAATACAATGGCATGTGATCAACAATATCAAGAACTACTCCAAGTTCATTTATGAACATCATGATCCAGATTTCAACTCTTTGCTACTTTTGAAGCAATCATGTATTAAGTTTCTACTATTGAATCAACGGTTGCTTCACGTTTGGAACCTTTTCAACAAACCGCTTAAGAGTAAACTAGTTTCTCGATATGAAATCTTCTCAAGATTTCATCTATGTAAATTGGGATGAGTTAAGCGATTTCTAGATCTACCTCTATAGATCAAGTTGCTTCTCCCATATCGTTCATGAATAAATCCTTTAACAACCATTATTTCCACGATTGAAACATAGGAATGTCGTTTTCTATAATATTAGGAATACGACAATGCTCCCACTATCTTCTTGTAAACACACAATTCGTCTTCAAATTTGATAAAATCAAACATTTTGACTTTTTCATCAAATCTAAGATTTAAGCTCCAAGATACTTCTTTTAACCTATAATCACAGTAAGCAACTGTTGCAAGCAAAACCCGAATAGACTTCAACAAGGCTACAAGAGAAAGGTTTCACCAAGGTCAACACTTAACTTTTACTTCTAGCCTTGCTTTGTATATATGGATATTCCCATCCATATTGACTTTTTCTTTGTAAACTATTTACAAAAATCTATGGGTTTTATTCCATTAGGAGGCTTGACCAAGGCCCAAACCTTATTCACATATGTCGAGTTCATCTCGAGTTTCATGGCCTCTTGCTGTTTCTTTTAAGTCAACACTTGACTTTATTTTGGTACAATTAGTAGGTTCATCATCCTGGATCAGTAATACCTGATTAGCAATCATGGATTCATACCTTCTTGAAAGTTGAATGATCCTACTAGATTCACATAGAGCTAACATGTCCTCAGGAGTCTTTACTTCCTGATCAAGAGTATGTCCCATATCAGATATGAGATCAAACTCGGATTCATCTACTTGGCTAACTATATTTGTAGGCTCTTGAACTCTTTCAAGTTCTATTTTGCTCCTACTGTCCTCCCCTAGAGTAAACATTTTCTCTAAGAAGACGATATGTCGTGAGATGAAGACTTTCTTCACAATAATAGAATTTATATTCAAATATCTGCTTTGAATATCCCACAAATATGTGTTTATCGGATTTAGTCTCAAATTTATCCGATTCAAGGCGCTTCAAATAAGCGCCATGGCCCCAAACTTTCATATGAGATAAATTGGGACTACTACCTTTCCATAACTCGTATGGAATTCTGTTAACCAACTTAGGTGTGACATGATTTAGTGTGTTGCACACTGCAATCAATACATAACCCCAAAACAATTTTAGGAGATTTGCATGACTTGTTATTAACCGCATTATATCTAATAATTAACGTTTCCTCCTTTTAGATACACCATTATGCTGCAGTGTATATGGAGGAGTCCACTGCAAGAGAATCTCATTCTCTCTTAGATAATCTAAATTTTACCTTTAAGAAAATTTCACTCGATCGAATCTTAATGTGAGGGTATCTTTACCTATTTGTTTCTCTACTTCTAGTTTGAATCCCTTGAACTTTTCAAGAGTTTCATGTATGAGTTTTCATCAAGTATACATGATCATTGATGAAATAAGAGAAATATTACCTGACATTAATTGACACGAGTCCATATGCATCCCTATGCATTAGACCAGTAATTATGCTGACCTTTCTTCTTTTCAAGTAAAATAAGATTTGGTCATTGTGTTAGACATGCATAATTTGTACTTGTCAAAATCAATTAATCCCAAATATACATCTCTATGTAACTTTGGAATTACTTTTCATCTATATGACAAAGTCTGTCATGCCAGATTTCGGTAATAATTAGATTATCGCATTTATGCCTTATAATTTCTATACTCATTATAGAATCCTTAGTATTTAGAATATAAATGTTATTTTTTAACTTACCATAGCCATTAGGATCTTTACTAAGATAAACAAGAACAACAATTGTCCTTAACATTAAAATAGTTCATGTTCGAACATAAAATTCATTTTAATGTTCCAGCTATGGTGGGTACAAAGCAACATTTCTCTAATTCCATTACTAAGTCAAGAGGCAACGGCAAGAAGTATGCTCCTATAGGCAATGCAGCAACCTTTGCTCATCTTCAACGTGTAGGTCAACTTCTCCCTTTCGCAGTGGTCTACTTCTATTTAGTTTCTCCATATTTGTATAAACATGAGATCTACATCTAGTATCAAATACTTAAGAAACTCGTGAAGTAGACGTAAGTCATGCAACATCTTCTAATGACCTTTCATTCTATAATGAAAACAAGTGTAATTAAATTTGATATTGTCCTTCGCTTAGACTGTCTTAACCTTATTGGGTGCTTTCTCAAAAACCCTTTAGATTTCCTCTTAACACTCTTAGAAGAATCAATGGTTTGCCCACTACCAATTTTGATAAAGGGCTTGACAGTTCTAAGCATGTTAAGCAACTTAATGAGTATGCATTCGAGTATATTCATATCATAATTCATAATTAGTATGAATAACTGTATGACAGAGATTACAGAGCTAAGTGAATACTTAGTTCATAGTTAATGATTGAACTCAATTGAAACACTTTTCATGTCGATCATCTTTAGCACATGATGATTGACTGAAGATTCTTTTGTCACTTTGCATCAGTATAGTTGTTTGAAAGTCTCATATCCTTCCACACATGATTATTATCATACAACTCTTTGTAATGAAGAATTATGTGTTAACATCTATACTCTCAAGTTGCTTTTGTAACTCAGGTGACATAGTTGCAAGTATCATATATGTTGCAGTACTATTGTCATCACTGCGTTTATTACAGTAACCACCTCTTCTTTAATCGAGTCATCAGCAGGTATCTCTGGAAAGGGCTACTCAAGGACTTGACCAATTTTCTCATGCATGAGAACAATTCTCAAATTGTGGTGTCAATTAAGAAAATCTAGTTTGGTTGTTGGCATCTAGTATGTCATTCAAATACATATGGTTACTCACGATTCAATAAGTATAAATGACGAAAAATGAAAGAATAATATATAAAATACATCAATTAATTTAACATGGACTTTTGTTAAATTAATTATGCTCCCACTATTTAATTCAAATTTATGACCCTCTTACATAAATTTATGGAGTCCATACTCGACTCCCAGTGGGCTGGCCCATCTGTTAAACTAAGACCTTGAGTATACTCAACAAGTCTTAATATAACATTTGGGTAGATACTATTATTAATTGTATCTCCATACAACTCCAAGATCATGAAGCTGACAAATCTTTGTCTTCACACATCTTATGTGTTAGCTTGACATGCCTCTAAAATTTATCTCTTTGAGTGTACTCAATAAAAGATAAATTTTAGTTAAATCGAACCCATCATTCACAAATATCTAATATTTCATAATGTCAAATATATCCCTAATAGACCAGCCTTGAGTGTACTCAACAAGCTGAGATGATTTGAGACTCTGGTTTTTCACTATAATAATAGAAGGTAATCATAAATGTGACATAATATTTTGTGGAGGGATTTTGCATTCAAAAGTCTCATCAAACCAATAATATATATATTTTATTATACATTTACCATGCAATTATATATATATATATATATAAAACATAATATAATAGTGTGGACGATTATGGACTTTACTATCTAGTCTTCCCGAGCCATAAGGAAGACTAATTAGTCAATTTCTAGGGGGTATTACACTGATCAGTATCAGTGTACCATCTCCATGGTCTCCTCCTCTTCTTGTTTCTTCAATTAGTCCAATTGCAACATGTATCCTATACTAGTTGGCACGCAGGTCTAAATGAAATTGGATTCGCAAATCCGTAGTAACAATAATAATAACGAACTCGCAAATCCAAAATGATCAAGAGCTCGCAGGCTCAAAATAATAACAATAATAACAGGCTCGCAAACCCAAAACAATTAAGAGCTCGCAAGCCCATAAAACGACAAGAATAAAAATTAACCATTCAATAAATCCATATGTCGAGTCCATAATCATCCACTAATAATGCATTTATCACATAAATGTATTCTTATATAATATCTAACATTATATGCAAACATGTTTCAAGTTTCTAGCAATTAAGATTGTCTAAACTCTTTTAGACAAATGGATCGGAATAATTAAATAATTAATTAATCATATTAATCAATTATTTAATAAGCGGACATATTTAATTAAAATCAAATTTTAATTAAATACCGAATTAGAGTCCAACTCCAATTCCACAATTATAAGGCGGGGTTATGTAATTAAAATCAAATTTCAATTAAATATTGAATTAGAGTCCAACTCTAATTTCAAAACTTAAGGCGGTTGAATTTAATTAAAATCAAATTTTAGTTAAATAACAAAATTAGAGTCTAACTCTAATTCCAAGATTTTATGGCGGATTTATTTAATCAAAATCATATTTTAATTAAATACCAAATTAGAGTACAACTCTAATTTCAAGAAGAAATTTAGGGCGAGACAATTTAATTAAAATCAAATTTTAATTAAATGTCAAATTAGAATCCAATTCTAACTTCAATAACATATTTGGGTGAATAATTTAATTAAAATCAAATTTTAATTAAACACTAAATTAGAATCCAATTCTAACTTAAATTGAATTAAGATTTTAAATTGAATTAAGATTTTAATTTTAACAACTTTTGATTATTCCTATACGTAAAACAATTCCTAACAAACACAAAGTAGGCTCTGATATTACTGTTGGGAATCTACTTATACATGCACAACGAAAAATTAAAATTATTTCGATTCCCACCAAGAATCCCTTTGTGTTTAGATAGAGATCGTGATAAAGATTGTACCTTTGAAGAATTTTGCAAACCTTTTGCTTTTCTTTTCGCTCCAGCAATCTTGAATCTGCCTCCCACAGCTGTCCAATTGTCCAACCTCCAATGAAATCCACACAGAGAATAGACTGCAACTGCTAGGGTTTTTCCTCTTGTACCAGCAAGAATAATGAAAATCATATGAATCTCAAACCCTAGCTATGTATTTATATAAACCCAAACGGGCTCGGCTCGGTCCGGTCCAATATTTAATTAATCCATTTAATTAAATCCGGTGCGTGAACTAATTAATCTAATTAATTAATTCGGGGCTATAAATAACCAATCCAATTAATTAATTTTATCCAACGATTGGACGAACTAATTAATTGGAAGTTTGCAATCTTCTAATTCTCTTTTGTGTGCGACCCATCAGGTTCCCGACCACGATGCCTAACGACGTGAAATATTATTTTGATCTTATCAAAACTGATAAATTAAACACCCTTTTAATTTATCATAAATTCACACTCGCCGTCCCAGATTGACATCTAGTAATGTATCAGGGCAATACATGTGACGAGAAATATCACGTGATATGACAAAACCAAAATTGTTCATTTACCATGAGACTATAATCCCTTCGTCAATATGATCCGATCAACTACGAGATATGAAAGTGTGTCAATCTCGATTATCGATCATATCTTTCATTCCACTAGTAAGTCAATATGAGTCGAAAACTCATTTTCGACTTATATGTATACCTTGGCCAAAGATTTCGTTATTGACTTAATTGAACAAAATGCAGATCACAATCTCTTACTATCTAAGAGTGATGAATCCTCTATTGGTCATCCACAACCTTCATATGGTTCTTGACATACCCGAACGATGTCGTATTAGTGGCCCTTAGCAGAGCAACATCCAACACCATCAAAGCATGACTGTCCTCATACAAGGCACTATGATGACCTCAAGTCATAGGACCAATTCCACTACTGAACGTTAGAGATTAACCACTCATACTCAGATAGTTATCCATGTGAAATCTCTTAGCGGGTCTCCAATATTTTGTTCTATAACAAATCATCCACGTGTTCATTTAAGTGTCACCACACTTTAGCTTGTGAGATCAGCTACTTACTTCACAAGTAAGAAATGCCACACATGAAATAACGATATCCGTATCTCGTGATTACTTACGACCATGAACGATTTAAGATTCAATCAGATGTAATTTGTATCTCAAAATCACAACTCCTTGTGATTAATAAGTTATGAAGATTTGAATTTACGGACTCTATTATTTATTTAATTGTCCATTAATTAAATAATATATCTACAATTAAATTGCATTAATTATATATTAAAAATATTTATGTCCAAAGTTGATTGGACATAGGGCATAATACTTACACAAGCCACACACGAAATTTGGAGACGGCAAAACAGGGAGTCAGCTGCCCAAAAATTCCACAAATTAGAGAGAATCTGGAGAGGAATAGCCGACAACTTCTAGAGGATTGAAAGGAGTTCATCCGACCAGACGTAACAGGAAGGTAGGAGTCAAAATTCTGGCAGGTTTACTTCTTCAATTAATCAATTTGGTGGATGGCTGGACAACCCTAAAAGAGTCAAAGGACAGAAACTAATTGAGAGGCGTGGAAAATAAGGAAAGAATCGAATTACTCATTTAATTTATTTCTTTCTTCTTCATGTTTTACACTATAATTTGTATGAATTTAATGTCTTTAATTATACACTGATGTAACCGAACTCAATATTAGGGTTTGATGAATTTTTATAATTATTTCGTTTAATTTTTTCGTATATGTTTAATTGTATCATGATTTTAATGCTTTCGATTGCCTGATCAACAATTGGATGATTTGATGCTCTAAATTTGACACTCGAGAGAGGAAAATTTAGGCGTGATCTAAGATTGATACAGCATGAAATTTATAGGTTTCGACAGAAGGTGTAAATCTATGAAGCTTACTCCACAAAAGAATCGGGTCTTTTATAAATTCGTGATTTTCAATTTCGAACAGGGATGTTGGAATTGGGGTCTAGGGTTAATTTCTAATCGGTGCTTGAGAGAGGGGGTTAGAAATACATTAGGGTTCTTGCTTTTAAATAGGGGAAAATTAACCAAGGTAATTGGAATTCGTTGAATCATAATTGAGAGTTAGGTGAAATCAATCCCTAGGCCTTCTCATTTGATAAATTTGCATTCTCCAATTTTGGCGCATCCAATTCTCGTTAGATTCGTTTAATTTATTTACTCATAAAACATTAAATCCATTCAATCATATATTTGTCTAAATAAAGTAGAAATTGCACAATTATAGTACTTAGTGAAGTTAGAATTAAAACCCCTGTGGGTTCGACACTCTTTACTCTATTACTATATTACAAAACTTGACACCGTACACTTGCGGTATAAAATCACGTTGCATAAATCGCGTGGTAGTTACTACTTGGTTAGGTACTTTGCCGGCCCTTTCCCAGGTAAAACAAACCTCTTGTTCAGGTACCAATACTTGTACATCAAAGTGGATGGCTCGTGTTCAAATTTGAGAATTCCAACAATAGAGCACAAGTGCTTGAAGGCGGCTCATAATTTATTTATAGTCGAGTGCTAATGTTGAAAAATGTACAATCATTTTTCCATTTCGATGATGGTGAAATTAGCAATCTTCCTGTATGGGTGACGTTGCCAGGATTGCCATTGAATTTTTGGACAGCTAATGCTCTGGGCATGATTCAACAAAAATTGGAAAACCAATCACAACTGATCTGCTCATGACAACGAAGGAACGATTATAGTGTAAAACATGAAGAAGAAAGAAAATTAAGGCAAGTGCATTCTATCTCACCATGTGACTCTTTTTACTTTTGAATTTGAATTATTTCAAATTATAGTGCACCAACTGATCATTGCTACGTATATGTGAATATAATCATTAGTTTTAATGAAGATAAAGAGCATGCATGTAAAAATAATTTTCTAAATTTTGTCATAAAAAGTAAAATAAATAAAATTTGCCTATCCATTAATTTGTTGGCCTCGAAACCTAAACGATCAAGTTGTCAATATATTTCTTGTCACTTCTTCGTATACAAATGTGTTACTTTTACACTAGAAAACCATTAGATGCAAGGCCATTGTAGACAATCGGTTGCTCTTTAACAATAAATTCATTGGAGAGATAAACACATTGAACGAAAATATATTTCTTGTCACTTCTTCGTATACAAATGTGTTACTTTTACACTAGAAAACCATTAGATGCAAGGCCATTGTAGACAATCGGTTGCTCTTTAACAATAAATTCATTGGAGAGATAAACACATTGAACGAAAATATTATCTCTTATGAGAGATAATTGGTAGGATTGTATTGGAATGAACTTGTAGACTCGTTTACTGAAATCCTGTCTACTACAATTTTCAAGGAATATCTATATGACTTGATGTTGTATGATATGACACATCTACTCTAGGGAAAGTGGGAGATATATTTGGTTTTGTGCCCATAGAGTAAATTTGTTATGATAAAATATTAATTTATAATAACTAAATTGTGGGTTTATTTATTTATTGCATTCATTTATTATTGAACATGCGAATTAGAGTACTAATGATCACTTGTGACAATATAAGTTGGAATTTGTGTTGAGAAGTACATTGTGACGTAACTCATAATTTGATCATAAATAATTTGTTCACAAACAATGTATAAAGGTCGGCATTTTGTACTGGAAGGTTGCAACATTGATCGGTTTACTATTTAAGTTTGTGATTTGTCCTATCACATAAATAGTTAAAGGTGACAATAGTACACTTGAAATGTATTGAATAGATCACGTCTTGAGTTTAATGCTATAGCATGACCAAGTGAAGAATTAAATTTTAGTTGACCACTATGTATTTCATCTAATCCTTCGAAAGTGTTATGTACATCCTTTCGTGATTTTAATGATTCTTTGATTCATCAATGAGTGAGATTAATTTGATTGTTCAAATATCTCGACGAGCTGGGAACTTGACAATGAACGAAATAGAGAACATGAATTCGTGTTGGGAACCATCCCCTTGAGATTGGGTAGAGTTACTGTTTAAGTATTTTCTATTAAACGGTTAAAATTTGAGCTCAATATTTTCTATTGAGCGGTTAAAATTTGAGCTTATTGTTTGCAGAACCATTAAAGAAAATTATACTTAAGTTAGCGAGAATAATTAGAAGGACAAAACGATCATTTATGTTCCTACCTAGTTATTGAATCTCGAACGAGGATAAAATATATGTACGTGTGTCAGATGAAAGTATTACAATTTATCGACTTTTGTGATCTTATATATTCCAAGAGATAAGTTTTTTGCCTTTAATGAAAAAACAAAGATTAATAATTAGATTAGGTAGTCCAAGGTCGATTAGACAGATCTCGGGTCTTACTGGTAGCTCTATAAATTATTGAGATTTAACTACGGTAATTATAATAGTTTTGGGTTTAATTGTAATCACAATAAAGTTTTGCACTTAGCTGTAATTGTTGTTAAAAATTAATAAATTTAATTATAATTGTAATTGAAGGTCTAGGACTACACATGTAATTTTGACTTTAATTGAATATATAATTATTATTCTACTAGGTTTGGAACTATTCTATTTTTATAAATAGATACTAAATAGAACCTAAACTCCACCAACAATTATAATACATAATTTTATAGTGTTCAAATTTGGAGAGGGAAGATAATTATCTTCATACTTTATTTAATTGTCCAGTCCAAGAACTAATTTCTTTATTTAATTAAAAGAAGGTGTTCACCATCGATGTAATTTTGATTTTGGAGAATATCATAGAAGATTTGGAGGTTTGAAACTTCAAGTTCTTGGAATTAAAAGTTAAAATCTCGTAATCCAAAAAAAAATTGGAAGTTTGATATTCAGAATTTAATTCAAGAATTGACCATTGAATTTAGATAAAAATAATCATTTTCTCTTGATATAATATACACGTGAATATTTAGACGATCTTATTTATTGAATTAAAAAATTTTAAGTTATAAATAATTCTGCTTTTGCATTCCAACAAAATCATATCCTATAAAACATGCATGCACATATAAATAATTCTACTGGTCATGTCTTGCATCTTTCAAGTAAGTTCTATTAAAATTCAAAATATTCATTCCAAAAAAATTTCTAACTCATCTTGAAATTTTTACATAAAGCAAAATTAAAACATTGGATTCACATTCAGCAGAAGAATTATACAAATGGTTATTGTTGTAGAACCAACATGATATTCCACTTGTTAGTTCCGTAAAGTCTTTTTGAGTTGGAACTATGCTGGTCATCACCAGAAATGGCACCTTTTGTTGGCCAATTGAAATGATTTTGTTTGTTTCCAAGCCATTTCCCTGTAATTTTAATAAAAGAATAGTCTTATCATCGAACTAACAATTCCATAAAGAATAAAAGGGGAGTGAGAGCCCCTACAGTACTTCTAAATCAATGCCTGCCTTCCACATCGAAAAATATAAGAGTAAGTTCTATGGTATTGTAGTGATTTTAGTATTGATTATTTATCAAGATGTTCTGTTTTATTCGTTGTTACTTAGGTTGTAAAAGTGCTCGCCAAAAGTCCCACATTTGCTCGTGATGAACAGTGCCTTCAATTTGAGGTCGGCATTAAACGTCTTTTTTCTTTACACCAGGTTACTCGCTTCTTCATTATTCAAGTAACATTTTTATATTTGATATCGTTACATATTAGTTTATTTACTCGGGATAAAATTTATTCCATACTTGTTTTGGGATTTCTATGCTAGTTTTTGGCATTATAATTTATATGTTAAAACAATTGTCGGCATCCACTTTTTTTGTTTATATCAAGCTATAGTTTTAATTGAATAGCTGAAATCACAAGTTAAATACATCCTCAGTGCTAGAGAGGATTTTCCCAACTTTGATTCTTTACTAAAAGAGGACGACAATGCAGTTACTGGCTCGTTAGGTAGTAAAACCAAGTCCAGAATGAAACTCTTAACGGCTAAACTACAACTTCTACAGAGAAGCAAGATGAGACTTAAAAAAGAAGTTTAGATCACCTTATAAACTTCAGCAAGAAGATCTTGCTTTTGATCCTTGGAGGGTCTTGGTAATATGTATGCATAATAGCCAGAATGTACGTTTTGTCTTTGACAGTCCAAAACAAAGATACAAATAGGAAAATACGTCACATAAACACAAGATAAATTATATATAGCCAAATGTAATTTCCAACAAACAAAAGTTTCTCACGAGTGAATGCTTGTTCATAAGAAAGCTTAAATTTTGCATACATTTCATGTACAACAAATTATGCATCGCTTCCCAGATCAAGTTTACTTTCATTCATCCATTCAAAAGCAAAATAAAAAGAAATAATAGAACAAGTTCCATAATCAACGTTGGCAATGCCTTATGCAATAGCCATCATAAAGCCTACCATTTGCACTACATGGAATGGCAAAAATATTTACTGCATTGCGTGTTGCTTTTCTGGTCTTATCCAGTGACACCACAAAAACATCTGCAATAAAGATCCTTCATAAATATTCGTTAAAAGAATTAAACAATAAATTATGATTGACAATCTCTCCTATGTCTCCTTATAAGTCATTCTCATAAGTAAATTTCAATATTTGAAACGAATGTTAATTTTTGCAATCATATAATGTAATTCATATTTCTCTTGATATTTTCTAAATACTTCACAGAAAATCTACTATTTTCTACTCATTTGACCCCTAGATTGTACAATTGAAGAAAAGTGAGTGGAACTAATTTGGAAAAGCTCCATCAAACACATTCTCATGACGCCACGTAAACTTTTCACATTCTTCTTCTAATTCTTTCTCATTTTCCAGTCTTTCAAATTCAAAAAAAAAGTAGAGTTACAAACTGCCTGACAGTTTATACCAGTTTCATTTGTAATCTAGAGGGGCATTTATTTTACAATCAAGATATACCAATCCACAATTTTCAGGCATCTTTACAGGATCATACTTTGCTATCAGTAAACTAAAAACATAACTTATTTTATGGATACAGCAGCATAAATATGAAGACAAAGTGAGTGATCGATTTGTGAATCATTTAGCCTGGTGAATAAGCTAATTATTTCTATCTTAGCCCAACTGATAGAAATTTCCATTTGAATTCTGGCTATTGTTAGTATTAGCTTATAACAAATTGAGGATACCGTGCAAGAGATTTTCAAGCATCTCTCGTAAAAAAGAATTTATGTTACTAAAAACTTGTTGAAGTATTGTGAGCATGTCAAGTAGATCACATATTTAAAACCAGTTTATCTACAAAAGATGCTCAAGTAGTTATAAGCTCACAAGTTAAGCTTTTGTGTGGGACTCAATGAGAGTATTTATGTGGTTCTGTGAAAAAAAATAATTAAAATTTAGCGAATTTAAATCACTATGTTTAGAGGAATGCAAATGGAGACCTGCACCAATATGCTTCAAATTTTGTTGAATTTTCCTAATTCAGATCACTAGGCAAGGAACGATCACTTATTTATGTCCTTGTTCACTATATATCCAGGTTATAATCATCATCAAAAAGTTACCATGACAGTAATTTCGACGATCTTAATCATAATTATAAGTCAAATTTAGTATAGAACTAGAGTTGGGAGTGTAACCAAAGCCTTTCTGATGAAGTGCACAAGGGATTAGAGTTCACGGCAAAATGGGACCATCACAAGGCAAAAGTTGGCAAAAGGGGCAAATGATTTCATGATGACTTTGGGTTTACTCGTTTTTGGCAAATCACTAGTCTAATTTGATTGGAGCCGAGCCAAGGAATAAAACTCAGCACCTTTGGCCCTGACGCAAGACCAATTTCGGGCAAAATCCATGGTTTAGGCCTTCGTTTAATCGTTTTTGCTATTTATGGTAATTTTCATTTTTGCAATATATCTTTCCATGAAATTCGGAATTAGATTCCGTTTGTTGGAGGGTGATCCCGAAGATAAGTATTTTCCATCTTAGTAATTATCTCATATTTTCCATTTTTGGAAAAAAATATCTTTTATTTTATTTTATTTTCCGAATTTTCCTAGGTTTTTTTTCTATTTAATCAGTTGTAAGCCCTTAGAGGCAGTAGTTCTTGAATTCAATAAAATCTTCCTTGAGAGTTTTCTCAATTTGTGATTGTTCAACTTCCCTATAATATTTCCGCTACGTCAGTTGGTATCAGAGCCGAAATCGTTCCTTCACCATGCCGCCAAGGAGACGTCCTGAAGCCCATGATGCCCCGGTAGAGGAGGTACATAGACGTGATGAAGTCGCACAACTACGTCAACAAGTGGAATTGTTGACACGGCAGATCTCTGCGCTTATGCTGCAGCAGCCTGCCCCTACAGGCCAACAGCTTGAGGATTCCGATGATGAGAATCCGTTTGCACCGCTTGAACAACCATTGGATCTGCCAGTTCACCGGAGAAGGGGTGGTCAGGAGGACAACCGACGTTGGGAATCAGGATTTAAG
Source organism: Olea europaea var. sylvestris (assembly GCF_002742605.1). Taxonomy (NCBI): domain Eukaryota; kingdom Viridiplantae; phylum Streptophyta; class Magnoliopsida; order Lamiales; family Oleaceae; genus Olea; species Olea europaea. Next base: position 314,607 of record NW_019235742.1, read on the forward strand.
GTGGATATTCCAGAATTTCATGGTGGGTTGAGTCCAGAGGAATTCTTGGATTGGGTGACTGCAGTGGAGGAGGTCTTGGAGTTTAAAGACGTTCCTGCCGATAAATGTGTGCCTCTCGTTGCAACGAGGCTTCGTGGGCGAGCAGCGGCGTGGTGGCAGTAGACTAAAGTGACAAGATCCAGGCTGGGGAAACCTAAGCTTGCATCGTGGGACAAATTGAAGAAACATATGAAGAAACAATTTCTGCCTTACAATTATGTGCGGACCATGTACCAACAATTGTAGAATCTGCGTCAAGGTGGGAAAACGGTTAGTGACTATACCACGGATTTTTATATGTTGATTACGAGGAACGAGATGATGGAGACGGAGGAGCAGTTGGTGTCACGGTACGTGGGTGGTCTTCGTCCCCAAATACAGGATACCCTTAACATGTTTGATCCTGTGACAGTTTCTGAAGCACATCAGAGGGCAATACAGATAGAAAAGCAACAGTCCAGGAAAACTACTAGTCCTTTCATTGCAGGGAGTTCTTCTAGTAACCCACAACAGCAGGTGGCACGTCCTGGTAATCCTGCCCAATCTGGTCCTCCTAGAACAAATCTTGCCCAACAACCAACACGTCCTGGGGCTGGTATTCGTTGTTTCGGATGCGGAGTTATAGGCCACAGGCAGTCTGAGTGCCCAAAGAATCCACGCAGGGGACTCTTTGTTGATGAGGGAAATGATGATTATGAAGGTCCGCCTGTATTTGACGGTGAGGGCGGAGAAGAAGCAACAGAAGAGGAAGAGTTTGTGGTTGGTGATGTGGGTCAGGCACTGGTGGTGAGGAGGAGTTTCCTGATTCCTTTGGAGAATAACACTGATTGGTTGCGTAATAATATCTTTCAATCAACATGTACTGTTGGAGGGAAGGTGTGTAAATTTGTTATTGATTCTGGTAGTTGCGAGAATGTGGTGGCTGAGGAGGTCGTTAAGAAGCTGGGTTTGCAGACTGAGAAACATCCCAAACCTTACAAATTAGCCTGGCTGAAAAGAGGCAATGACGTAGATGTGTCTCAACGTGCTAGGATCAGCTTCTCCATCGGACCTGCCTACAAGGATCAGGTCTTATGTGATGTAGTAGAGATGGATGCGTGTCATTTACTATTAGGGAGGCCATGGCAGTTTGACAGGCACTCACTGCATGATGGATATACCAACACGTACAGCTTTCTGTTTGGGGGAAAGAAAATTGTGTTACTACCGGATAAGGGTTCAGTACAGACAGTTGGGAACAATGCCAATTTACTGACCAGAAAGAAGTTCGAGACAGAGATGGAGGAGTCTGGGGTAGTGTATGTACTGATTGGAAAGTCGGTTGACAGTGAGCATGAAGTCCCTCTCACAGTTCAGCCATTGCTAAAGGAGTTTCATGAAGTTTTCCCAGAAGAGCTTCCTGATGGACTACCACCACTGCGGGATATTCAGCATCAGATTGACTTGGTGCCTGGAGCTGCCCTACCTAACTGAGCGCATTACAGAATGAGCCCCACTGAGCATGAAGAGTTGCACAGGCAAGTTGAGGAGCTTCTGGCAAAAGGACACATCAGGGAGAGTCTTAGTCCTTGTGCTGTTCCTGCTCTTCTCACACCAAAGAAGGATGGCACGTGGCGCATGTGCGTGGATAGTAGGGCAATTAATAAGATTACGGTGCGTTACTGCTTTCCTATTCCCCGCCTAGATGACTTGTTGGATCAGCTTACCGGTGCTTGCGTGTTTAGCAAGCTTGATTTGAAGAGTGGGTACCATCAAATTCGGATCAGACGTGGGGATGAGTGGAAGACCGCATTTAAGACGAGGGAAGGATTGTACGAGTGGTTAGTCATGCCCTTCGGCCTCTCAAATGCGCCCAGTACATTTATGCGGGTTATGAATCAGGCTCTTCGCCCATTCATCGGTAAATTTGTTGTGGTCTACTTTGATGATATTTTAATTTATAGTGCTAATGATGATGAACATGTCCGGCACCTTCGAGAAGTTCTTTCAGTTCTTCGCAGGGATAAATTCTATGCTGCAGTGAAGAAGTGTTCCTTTCTCACTGATAGTGTAGTGTTCCTGGGTTATGTGGTGTCGAAGGTGGGGTTAGCAGTTGATACATCTAAAGTAGAGGCGATAAGTCGATGGCCACAGCCCAAAAGTGTCACTGAGGTGCGGAGTTTTCATGGCCTTGCTTCCTTCTATCGCAGGTTCATACCGCATTTCAGTAGCATCATGGCACCAATTACAGATTGTATGAAGGATGGTAGGTTTCAGTGGACTCACGAGGCAGAGTCATCTTTCCAATTGATTAAGCAGAAGTTGACTACTGCCCCAGTTTTGGTGCTGCCTGACTTTACCCAACCATTTGAGCTGCATTGTGATGCTTCGAAAGTGGGTATTGGTGGTGTGCTGAGTCAGAACAACCGCCCTGTTGCATATTTCAGTGAGAAGCTTTCTGGGTCAAAGTCTCGGTACAGTACTTATGATGTGGAGTTCTATGCAATAGTCTAGGCCATTCGACATTGGCGTCACTATTTGTTCCATAAGGAGTTCATTTTGTATACGGATCATGATGCCCTTAAACACCTTGGTACTCAGGATAAGGTTTCTGCTCGACAAGCCTCTTGGATTGCTTATCTACAGCAATTTACTTTTGTGATCAAGCACAAGGCAGGTGCCCTTAACAAAATTGCGGATGCGTTGAGTAGGCGCCAAACGCTCCTTACAGAAATGCGAGTAGAGGTTCCAGGTTTTGACAGGGTGTGTGATTTATATGCTACTGACCCATAATTTTCCCATGTTGTCCAGAAGTTCCAGGAGGGTGTGCAGTCGGAGTTTACATAGGTTGATGGTTTTCTTTTTCATGGAAATCAGTTGTGTGTTCCAGAGGGCAGTTTGAGGTTGAAGATCATTCAAGAGTTGCATAATGAGGGCCATGTGGGTCGTGACCGAACATTGCAGCTTGTTGCTGCTTCTTACTTTTGGCCATCATTGCGCAAGGATGTCAGCAAGTTTGTGGAGCGTTGTCGGGTTTGTCACTTGGCCAAGGGCAAGGCGACCAATGCGGGCTTGTATATGCCCCTACCTATCCCAACCCAGCCTTGGACAGATGTGAGTATGGATTTCGTTGTGGGACTTCCCAGGACCCAGCGTGGTTTTGATTCAATCTTCGTAGTGGTTGATCGGTTTTCAAAAATGGTACATTTCATCCCCTGCAAGAAGACTACAGATGCTGTCAATGTAGCCTTATTGTACTTTCGTGAAGTTTATCGCCTTCATGGACTGCCTACATCTATTGTGTCCGATCGGGATACTCGTTTCCTCAGCCACTTTTGGCGCAGCCTATGGCGCTCTGTGAATACACGGCTGGACTTCAGCAGTGCATATCATCCTCAAACAGATGGTCAAACAGAGGTTGTTAACCGTTCCTTAGGTGATTTACTACGTTGTTTGGTTGGTGATCACATTAAGTCTTGGGATCAGAAGTTGTGTCAAGCAGAATTTGCTCACAATCATGCTGTTAACCGAAGTACAGGTTTTAGTCCGTTCCAGGTGGTGTATGGCCTTGTTCCTCGTGGTCCTCTTGATCTAGTTCCAGTTTCTACTTCTGTTAAAATGCATGGTAAGGCCGAAGACTTTATTCAACAACTGCACCAGGTTCACTCACAGACTCATGATCAGTTGCAGGCTGCTGTCGCTGAATATAAGCGTGTTACGGATCTCAAGCGCAGACATGTTGAGTTTGAGGTAGGTGACTTTGTTTGGGCGATGTTAACAAAGGATCGTGTTCCTGCTCATGAATACAACAAGCTTACTGCGAAGAAGATTGGTCCGTTGGAGGTCATTGAGAAAATCAATCCAAATGCTTACCGTTTAAAGCTGCCCAGCCATATTCGTACCTCCGACGTGTTCAATATCAAGCATTTGGTGCCATTTCATGGTGATAATTCTGGTGATGATGATGAAGCTCCTTTCCCGTCAAATTCAAGGGCGAATTTTTCCCACCTTGGGGAGAATGATGAAGTGCACAAGGGATTAGAGTTCATGGCAAAATGGGACCATCACAAGGCAAAAGTTGGCAAAAGGGGCAAATGATTTCATGATGACTTTGGGTTTGCTCGTTTTTGGCAAATCACTAGTCTAATTTGATTGGAGCCGAGCCAAGGAATAAAACTCAGCGCCTTTGGCCCTGACGTAAGACCAATTTCGGGCAAAATCCATCGTTTAAGCTTTCGTTTAATCGTTTTTGCTATTTATGGTAATTTTCATTTTTGCAATATCTCTTTCCATGAAATTCGGAATTAGATTCCGTTTGTTGGAGGGTGATCCCGAAGATAAGTATTTTCCATCTTAGTAATTATCTCATATTTTCCATTTTTGGAAAAAAATATCTTTTATTTTATTTTATTTTATTTTCCGAATTTTCCTAGGTTTTTTTTCTATTTAATCAGTTGTAAGCCCTTAGAGGCAGTAGTTCTTGAATTCAATAAAATCTTCCTTGAGAGTTTTCTCAATTTGTGATTGTTCATCTTCCCTATAATATTTTCGCTACGTCACTTTCTATAATTTCCTTGTTTTCCAGATCATCTGCCATACACTTCAGCACTGCCTATTGTTGTGGGTTTTATATTCTGGCAAGATATAGTTATTCAATTATTAATGCTGAAACTGGCAGATTTACATTTCCTATGGAGGCCATTCTTGACTAGCCAACATTTTGTTACTCTATGTGAAGACATAATTAGTCAGTACTGCAATTTCCCTCCCAAAAAATGACACTTTAACTCTATTGTTTGAATTAAAAATGAATGATTACTTAAACTACTTATAAACATTATAAAATTTCAAATCAATCATCATAAACTCTAATTCAGAGACAAATAGGTCACAATGAGAAATGAACCAATACCTCGAGCGATTAGGACAACAAGAGGTGAGAATAACAAGATGGATCTTATAATGGCGTCCTGAAAATAGCACAAAGAGAGAGAATCAATTTGTTAATTACAACATAACTGGCAAAAGTCAAATGATAGTCAAAGAAAATAGATCGGCGAGTCTTTGATAGAAAATAGCATATATATTGTAGAAACTTTTCACAACAAGACCAAGGGAGTTTAAAATAGAACCACATTGATGGACTGATCATGCCTAGGCTTTGGACAACTTTGACAAGCAAGAGAGTCACACTTCGAAATTTATATGATAAGCTCATGAAGCTTTTAATCACATAAAATGCAGATATAGACACCCTGCTAGAAAAGGGCAACATAGTTAGTTATGTAATTCTAACACAAGCAATGGAATAAATAATGGAATACCTCCTAAATAACTATATGAAACCCAGAAATAAATAATTACTCTAGTGTAAAGAGTAGCTAGTGAACTAAAACTCTAATCCATGAAACCAATTTCTTATGCATCATTCTTACATTCTATAATAATATACTCTAAAACAAGAAATGTGAGCTTGTTATCTGGTTAAAAATTGTGCTCAATTCTTTCATTTTTTGTATCATTTGATCTCTTAATAAATTCAAGAAATTAAAATAGACCAATCAATGATAGTATCATTAAAATTCAAACTTTACAAACAAACTACTTGCAATGACAAAGCATATAGAAACTCATAAATGATTACCCACCTAATCTTTTAGAGATTGCAGAACATCCCCAATCATCTCCTTCATCAAATCTAACTTCTTATAGTAGAGCTCGACCTCCTTTATCATAAATTTTTCCCATTTTGCCTCAATGTTTCCCGAATTGCTACTCCCCTTCAAGGTGCAGTTCTTCTTGACCATATCTGGTGCAATGAATCCAATATTTTGATTGAATGACGGATGTATTAAAGGATGCTTTAACTCCATATTGATATCGACTTCATCCTCAACAGTGCCTTTCTTCTTTTTATCTTCTTTTTTGGACCCAAACTCCACCCTTCTCCGCTTTCTTGTTTTCTCACTGATTTCTATGATTAGCTTTTTATCACACCCATCATTTCCCCAAAGTTTATTGGAAAGCTCAAAAACAATTGAGTCGTGACGATTAGAGAAATCCCCGGGGGCCCCATTCTCTGTAGTTTTCTTGAAGTTTCCTACAAACTTTTTCCTGAGCCTTCAAAGTTTTTCAGTGATCTGAATCTTTGTAAACTGAGTGTCAAGTTTGTCCTTGATGAAAAAGTAAAAATCAGTCATGTTTTTATCTCCGTGCATACACTTGAAGTCGATCATACCTTGAAGCAAAACAATGACATCTTTGTCCGTGAAAATCTGGCTAAATGAAACTAGGGGTTTCTTCCTATTAGTTTCTTGAATGTCAGTCTCAAGAGGATTTTCTGTGGGGTTCAAGGATTCAACAACCGTGATGACTTTTTTTTTTTGGAGGTTTTGAAAATCAAAATCAGAGCTGGAGGCTTGTTTGCCCTCTTTTTGTCCAGCTTCTGTGATCTGATTCTCGCCCGCTAACGCTTCTTTAATTTTAGAATTGGGATCACAGATGTAATCACCTTGTTCTTGAGTCTTCTCTAATACAGCATGTGATTGTTTTCGTTGGTCCGCTTGATTGTGAATTCGCAAGGCCGTTAATTTGTCCAACGCTGGTTCATGGCCCTCTTTTTCTCCAGCTTCTGTGGTGGTCTGATTCTCATCAAACAGTGCAATTTCTTGAGCTTTTGAAATGGGAACACACGTAGAATCATCTTCCCGTTCTTGTGTTTTCACCAATGCTTCTTCTAAGTGTTTTTGTTCTTCAGAAATAGCAACATCTTCATCCATTATATTAATTTTTTGGGCTGCAAATATCAGAAATATTTAAAAAAATTACCTTTTCTGCAGATAATCAAGCAGATAATTGGTGTCAAATACAAACAAAATAAAGTTAAGTTTCCTCTTCATTTAAGTCAGTTTGATAAAGGCAAAAATGAATAAGTTAGCCCTAATGTCCTGATGATTAATATGTGAACCCCATCTTGTTGACATATTCTGCAGTCAATTATTCTAAGACTTTAAGATACAAGAGCAACTACATATATTAAGTTTTCAAGACGAACTAAAGATAAACAATATCAAGAAGAAAGAAGAGGCATATAATCAAAACAAGTGCAGAATATGCATTGATGAGAACAAGAAAAAATGCCAATTGGAGATGTTTGGTGATGCCTAAAAGCGTCTGCTAAAATAATTTTAAGAAAGATAAAGGGCCTATTCAATAGCATGGTTGGATTACCTTCCTTCCCCTAAACAACTTAAAGAAACAAACTTCTAGATGAAGTTTCTCGACTGCAAGTGAAAAGCCAAAAGTTTATACAGAAATTCCTACTATTTCACTACCTATCATCTCTATTCATTAAGCAAGAAAAACTCTCCATGAATCTTATTCAAAACTCTTCTCCTACAAGAGAAGCAGATTATTTCTGTTGATACTTCTAGAAAATCCAGAAAAGAAGCCAAAATTGGTTGTTAAACTAGACCACACATGTAAATTGTTCAATATGCAAAAGGGTTTGAATAATCAAAATTAAGTTGAAGAATATTATATACTTACAGCCCTCAGAAGCAGATGATGATGAGGAAGAATGGAATACTAATTTTTTGGACGCCAAAGCCATAACCACCTAGCTTCCAAATCTCTTGTTTTCTTCTTCTTTTCTTCTAGGGGGAATCAATGGTTTACCAGTGAAGGGATCTAAACTTTTTACAGAGTCATCAGAGATAGAATTCTTCCGTGTATTTGTTCCTTGAAACTTACGCTTACCATTAGGCGGATAGTAAACCTCAGTGGCTGTCAAGTCAAATACATGCACATTAAAATTTGAATTTCCAGTGTATTTGAAGAGTAAAAAGTAGCCATAACGGACAGAATCAATAGAATCAGTAAGTCTAACAACATTGGAGAGTTGATGACCTTATCTTTTAACAAATTTGTTGAGGATCTTCCGCACAAAAATACATTATAATTTATTATATATACAAGCAAAAAAATGCAGAAATTTCATCCGACTAAACCCTAAACTTTATATCATTTCTACAAGCTGATATTTCAGTTAGCAAACTACCCCAATAGGCAAATACAAGAATCTCATTAATAATTAAGAAGATATGAAAATTACCAGTTTGTGAAGGGAAGTGATTGAGGGCAAAATAACTTTGAAGAATCTTCTTCTAAATGCATTTTTGTTGCTTTGTGTTTCATATTCCTGGTAATATTCATGGTGTTTCGAATTTTGTTGGAACTCTGTAAACCCCTTTCGAATTGAATGATTCAGTGTGAAAATCACACTCATCCAGACGAAGAGTCAAGCCTTAATTATGCCTTACAGATAATTAGTGTCAAATATCAATCGTTATTGATGTCTGTCCCACTGCTCTATGAGTCTATGTTCAGTATAAATCTTAATTTTATATTATTTTGTATTCAATCCATTTGAATTTATAATTATTGCTATTCTCAAAAAATTTATTGATATTGGGAAACTGGTGCCTTCATTAGTACTATTCTGAGTGTCAAAGGGCTTCTTGAGTAGAATTTGTTCGCCTGTAATTATTACTAAAATATGTGGTTGCGTACATGAGTTCAAAAATGAGAGAAAGTTAAGAACCTTCATTAGAATTAACACGTGGATATAACTATTTTATTGATTTTACAAATAAGTTAAAAGCAAAAAAGGTCTATTCATTTTTTCCAACTTTTATTAATTGAAAAAGTATCTATTCATTTACTTATACTAGTGGTAAGCACGTGCCTTACACGTCTTCTATGCGGCATGAATGATATGCATAGTATTTTTAAAGTAGGACACTTGATAATGTTAAAAGAAAAAATTAAAATTGTTAAAGAATATACATATAAAAAAAGTTTTGTGAAAATTACGTACATAAAGTGAAAATGTTGAATAAATTGAAATATAATGATTTGTTTAGGACAAAGGCATCGACCAATTTTGTGGTACAGACATACAAAGAAAAATCAAATTAAAAGATATACATTTGATTAAGTTTAAAATGTTTACATATAAGTAAACTAATAATTTTCAAATTAAAAAAATTACTCATACTATCTGTACCATAAACTTTTTTCCTATAAAAAAAAAAAGGAAATAAAAGTCTATTATCTAAACATATTTAGAAACAAAAAATTACATATTAATCATGCTCATCATATTAATCCATAGCATTTATTTTAAATTAGAAACCAAAGTTACATCCAAAATAGATATCGTAGTGAAAAATCTTAGACAAAAGTTTTCCTTTTCTTTTGAATGGGATTAATACAAATGGGGGAATAAAAATTCTTCATTTAAATGTACCAAGATAAAAATATTTTCTTTTCTTTATATATTTATATATAGTAAGTAACATGATTACCATGAATTTTTATGCTTATACAAAAAGGAACACGCAATAATAAATATTCAATACTATATTAATTATTTTTTAGAACACATAATATAAATTTTTATTAATGCTTAAAAAATTGGATTTAGTGAAAATGTTTAATTGAGAGGTAAAGCTTGTATTTAGCGTGTAGATATAAATATGGGAAGTGTAAGTAACTTCCAATTGTTAGGAGTAATTAGTAAGGTTTTTAAGATTGATGAATAATTTCTCCCATCATTGATTCTTTCCCTCCTAACTGTTGATCACATGTAAGCACTTTTTTCTTTTCAATTTATCGCCATTTGTATTTAAATAGTTGTATTATCAACTATTAATTAATTACACGTGAAATTTATAATTTTTGAATTAAAATATTAAAAATGTTATATGAGGACAAAATGATAAATTGAACATTTCTCATCCATCTCCACATTTTATTTTTATATATATTGTAATTATAATATAATTATATAATTAGATGAATGTTGATTTTAAGTTAAACTCACGTATATAAATAATAAATAATAAATAATATAATATATATACATGTACGTATATAATAATATTATAATATATTAAAGATGGCATAATTAAAAATTGATTTCACGTAGTCTCTTTTTTTAAGTATAGAATTCATTTTTAATATTAGAGTACTCATAGTTTTGGGTTAACTAAATTAAGTTTAATCACTTAAAATCAAAACTCGTGTACATACATAATTATATTAAAAATATAATAAATATTATTTTATTTGATAATTAATCTACCATTATATTAATGCAACATTTGATTTATTTTATTGTATAATTATAATAAAATTACGTCTAGATTTTAAGTGGTAAAATTAATTTAAATAATGTAAGTTAAGTAATTAAACATAATTTCATTAATATAAAATTTAAGTGCTCCAATATAAAACAATAAATATTACACTTAATGGACATTAAATGAAGTTAAATTATATTAAATGTTACTATATTAAATATATAAGGGTAGAATTGGCATATGGCTAAAAATATAAAGGATTTTTATTAAGAGCATTAATTCAATTTATTCAACATGAAATTGAAAAATGGGTATTGTTTAAGGAACTCAAATGATGGCCTTAAATAACCATTTATAGAAATTAAAAATATTTTTTACTTTAATTAATAGCATTACATTTAAATGGATACTAAATGAAGTTAAATTATATTAAACGGTACTATATTGAATATATGATAATAGAATTGACATATAACTAAATATGTAAGGATAAAATTGATATTCAAAAGCTTTTCCTAGCGTTGGACATGGTCCGGTTCGATTCGGTTCTAACGAGAATCGAACTGACCTGAAATTTTCGGGTATTTAGTAAGTGGAATCATCGGGTCCAAATTTAATTATGAAACCGTTCAGGTTCGGTTCCATTCGGTTCTGTATTATAATTAAATTTTTTAATATATACAAAGTTACATTAATTTACTTAATGATATGTTCAATATTAGCTCTTACAAAATAACGTAGTCTAATTTTATGTGTCTTTTACGTCTCTCTTTGCTGAATTCTTCATAAATTTGATTATTAAAATCATAGGAAGAGAAAGATAGCGAGCTCAAAATAATTAAGAGAAATGTTGTAGAACTTTTATTCGATTTTCTCCAGTAGGAACGACACTATAGTAGAGTAACAGATTTGGATAAAATTGAGATCAATTTGATTAAGTTGATTTTGAACTAAAAATTAGAAATAGAAAAATTATATTTTGTAATTTGAACTAAATTAACTAGTTAACAAATTTATTTAGAAAAAATAAAATAATTTTGCTTATTTAAAATAAATAAATTTAAAAAATTGAGGAGATTCGGTTTTTATTCGATTCTTCGGGTCTTGACCGAGAATCAGAACCGAACTGTACCCGTCAGTTCTTGATTCAAATACCCCTTCGGGTATTTAATTTGAGAAGAACCGTCGGATTCGGTTTTGTTTGGTTCGGTTCGGTTCGGTTCGGGTTCGATCAGTTCGAGAGTTTTGTCCAGCCCTAGTTTTTCCTCAATGCATACTTTTAATATATGGTAGATGATATGTAAATACTTACAGGAAAGCTTTCGAGCTTACCAAGTATGCATTAAAAGTTATAGACGTTATTATTTTTTAAGTGCAAAAACTAAAAGTTGTATTTTAGACAAACGGGTTTGGAGATTATTTTAATTAATATTTCGTTTGAGTAAAATAAAAAATATATATAGAAATATATAAAAACCAAGATAGCCGATGCTATATATTAATTCAACTTACGTAAACATGTAGTAAAAATGTTAAGTAAATAAATTTTCAAAAATGTTCCAATGAGTAAGAAAGAGGAAGATAGCTAAAAAATGGTTAAAAAATCGTATGTAAAAGCATACTAAAAATGGAAAGGGCATACAATAATAATTTTGGCTAGAAAACTTATAAAATTTTTACACTTAGATTATAGATAATGAGCTTAGGTGACCCCGATTTTTGCAATGGCAACGTGGACAACAGATGTCGTGCCCGCTCGTGCCTATGCGAGCAACTTTCGACACGTTATGATTGGAATAACCAATTGAAGGATCTCTAGCTGCAACGAATGTAGATATGGTCAATCGCATCTCATGCTAATGTAAATGGGCCAAATGTTGATAATGAACGGAGCTCCATGCCCAAGATGAGGCTTTTTTGATTAATAGGCCCAATTAAATTAAATAGGCGATGCCATGTCGGTCAATGTGAGACTTCCTCCATCACACGCATGCTACGTAATTTATAGATGTAACAATAGTCCCCTAAGTTTGAGTTGTACATTCATATGCGAGTCGGGCTTCAAAATATAAGTAGTCAACTAGGTGAGATCTTACAAATTGTCTAAAAAATATGAGCAGCTCCAATATGAGGACTCACGGACTACCTTAAAAAATCCGTGCAAGCTTTAATAAGTGGGGGCCTACAGACTGCCTCGAAAGATAGATATCACATATGATTTGTCAATAATTGATTTGAATCATAAAATGACTATTGAATATCACATATGATCAATTGGATGCAATTTGGAGTGTCAAGTGAGTGAAATAGAGTTGAAGTATTTTCACCAATCAATTTTCAACCGAATAAGTTATGCTTTAAATTTTTAGCCTCAATTTAAGACCCATTTTTTTGGATAGCAAAATTTCAAATTGAAAATATTGTATTTCAAGAAGAATTGTAGCTCTTTCAGCTAGATTTCCCTGGAAGAAATGAGAGATATATCTCAAGCAAAATTGGCTATTAACTAGCAAAAAATGGTTAGGTATTATAACTCTAAAGTTAAGAAAAAGTCATTTTCGCTCGAACGACCTTGTGATACAAAAAGTGTTCCTATCTTCTAAATAGTCGGGAGTGGGAACCCCAAGCCCTAATTGGGAGGGTCCTTATCGAATCAAGGAAGAGGTTTGATCAGAGACCTATAAAATTTTAAGTATCGATGGAAGGCGCAGCCTCATCCATGGAATGCAAAGCATCTACGAAAGTACCACCAGTGAAATTGTAAATGAATTTTATGTACGATTTGTTTAAATTTAAATGAAAGTTCCATAATAAAAATTTCTGTTTTACGGAAAAAAATACTTCTCGTTAACTAAATTATGGGAGAACCATCTGCATAGATGAACTGTCCCCATGTGGAGAAGTGTGGCACCTTGACGATGAGGTGTATCCTATCGAAGGCAAGATAGCTTGGAGATATTAACACCTCCACCCATGGTTAGAATTGGCGATTAGAGCATTTTCAGTAGGTTCTTTAAATATTTAATTTAAAAATTAACCTTTAAAATTATGTTCTAAGAGACTACTTAAATTAATATTTTAAAATAAAGAGAGTTTATCTCTCCAAATTTAGTGTGTCAAGCTCACTCTCTATAATTAAATACACTCAAAGTGCTTCAATTTTCATTGGAAAAAATAATATAATAATTTCAAGGAAAACTAGGGAAAATAGAATATAAGGAAAAATAATAAATATTTTTTCGAATATTACTTAAAAATATTTACACTCTAAATTATAAAATATGCTCTTTAAACATAAAGAGTCTCTTGAAGATACTTTTAGCCAACCGAAATGTGCAAACCATTTTACAACCCCTACACTATTAGTAGTATTTTCCATTCAGAAATAAATTTTTATACAAGTATGATTTTTCTTATAAATAATATTTTAATTATAAAGTAATTTTTTACTTCAACTATTTTTATTTGTAGGTTAATTTTGAACAAAATATGTTGATTGACAATAATTATTTATAAGGAATAAAATTGGAAGAGAATATGAGACATGGTAAAAATCTATCGATTTGATGGATTTCATAAAAGGTGCCATGGATTTAAACAGTGAAAAAAAAAAGACAAAAAAAACCTCCAAAGCAAGCTTTTGAAGTTTATTTATGTAGTGTGTGCTTTGCAGCAATTACTTGAGAAAATGGAATTTCCTCTACAATCATGTTTTGGTGTAGTCATGTCAATTTTAAGTCATTTTTATACCCTGCTATCTCATAGGTAATACCTCGTCTTCCAATTTTACCCCTACTTCAGTAATCACCTAGCAACGATGCTTCCACTTGCAACAGTTTAAGATCCGTTTCATTTTGTCACAATTTTTTATACATGTTTTAGCGTGCAATTCTTATTTTTCACTACCCCTTAAAAATAAACATTGAACAACCAAATAGAAATATCTATTTTCCATTTGAAATCTTAATTCTGCTTATAATGTAAGATGAAGTCGCACTATACAACGAGTGCCAAAACAAACAAGGCCAGTCCTGAGATTTTGGAGACCTTAGATCAATTTTAAATATGGGACCATATATATATAAAAATACATGTAAAATAAAAAATAAATAATTTTTTTTGGATCCTCACCAAAGTAGAGCGTTAAGCGATCGCCTACCTCATCTATAATTAGGGCAAGCACTGTAAACAAATTTGGAATGCTTATCTTAGTTGATGCAACATGTAATCTCGTAATTGTTTCCACGACATGTCTTCATCGATCATCGCATCCAATTCAGCTGCAATTTTATCTTCCTCATCGTGGAGGTCTATCTCCAATTCTTCGTAATCTGGCTCTTACACTTTATGGAATGCTTCTTCAACATTCTCATTTGTTTTAAGAAAATTGTGGATAGTCCTTGTTGCAAAATGACCGTTGTTTGAGCTCGAAACGAGTAGCTAGGCATCCCATCAAGGATATTCCATCATTATTTTCACACTCCAAATGACCTCTTAATAACGTTTCTACTGGAGGAGTGATGATTGAATTTTTGTCGGGTGTTACGAAACCTACACCTTTTTAGATTTGTCTCATTATGGAACTCTTGAAAATAATATATGATATCTTAACCTTTACCAGGTGCCATATATCCTACTCGATGTGTAAATATTTGCCATGCACGGGCTACAAAAAATTAATGTCTGGACTATGTATTGTAGTAGCCAAAATACGATAATAGTGTCTATTTCTAATATGTGTTCCATCAATGGTTCTAACTATCCTATTTATGTTATGAATGAATCCAAAAAACAGTTTCCAATTGTCAAGAGCATGATATATTAATAAATACAGAAAAATGAAACTCGTGCAATTGTGTTAACTTGAAAAGAGGACATTCTTCTGCGTTTGGATGGTGATGTGCTGCACATTTGGATATGATTTAATGATACTTCCAGGAAGCATAACAATAACACGAAGAACAGTCTTAATTTAATGACTAATTATCTGCAACAAATGTCCGAAGAATGTTTGAACTTATCAATATCCTTTGTCGTATGCTAATACACACAGAAATATGCCAATTTGTTTGCCTGACAGAGAAATGCATTGTATGGTCAGCAAAAGAAATTGGAAGTTAGCACTAATATGGCACATAAATTTTGCAGAACAAATTGGAAGTTAGCAGTTGAAATGAACACGAAATCACGGCATAATATGGCACAACATATTTCAAAAAAATTTCAACAACATATGGCATTATAGTTGGAACTTAAAGTGTTAACCAAAGATCATAAAGCCGTCATATCCAAAATAGAAAAATGAAGTATTAGACTATAAAAAAAATAGCATATTCAATGGCGGAGCACCTCGATCTTCCTTTCCCATCAATCATCGTATGCCATAATTCGATTCCTGTGCAATTGCTTGTGCTTTGTTGTACTTGTTACCAATAGTCGAGCTTTCTTCTAGCTTGAGGCTTGAGGTCTTCTATTTTTATTGCTTATTTAGTTATTTATTTTGAGAGCTTTAGTAGAATGGGACCTTAATTATTAAGGTTCGAAATTGTTGGAACAAATCATTTGCTTTATCAAGAAAGATTTATTTTTCGTTGGACCCTATTTTCAGTGTATGAGTCATTTGACCTTTGTAGGGTTATTTTGTTGCTCATTATATGAAAATTGTGAAATTGATTCCCGCCTGTTAACTACATATATTTGAAGTTTCCCACTCTTGGAGTGGACTCTTCCGCTTCCCACTGCATATATATACGTAATATACCATGCTTGGTAACTTCAATTAGAGAGAATCTACTTCAAGTGAAATGAAGGGGTCTTTGAGGAATTACATACGGATGAAAGAAGAATCTGGCAAAAGAAGAAAACTGCAACTGCTGGGAAGTAAAGCATTAGTTAAAAAACATAATTCTAAAGGGATAAACCTCGCCAATATTTCTCATAGAACTACTACTTCCAGGTTATAGTACTATGAATTATTATTGAATTGACAGACAGAAAACTCTAGGCCGTCGCACTCAATGCAGCAGATGCAAGGGGTCGACTGGGATGTTATGTGGAGATTGTCTATACATAAGGTATGTTCGGTACATCAATGGAATTCAAGTACAAAGTGTTGTAATGCGGAAGTAGAATTAATCAGAAATTAAAATTTCTTTAATTCAAAAACAAGATCGTTTAGATGTTCACGTGTATGTTATAACAAGAATTAAAGAATTTGAATATTTTACCCAAATTCGATGATCCACCTTTGAATTGATTCTGAACCACGAACTTCCGTCTCTTTCAATTGCAAGAATCTTGGTGCTTCAAACCTTCAAGCCTTCTATGGTATTCTCCAACGGAAAAACTACACCGGCGTGTGGGCACCTTCTTTTAATTAATCAAGAAACTAATTCTTGAAATTGGAAATCAAGAAATAAAATATTTCTCTCTCTAAATTTGAATTCTATGGAATTATAATTGTTGTAGTCTTTTTTCATTCATCTAGTCTCTATTTATAGAGAAAAAGATGATACAATCCTAGTACAATTACAATTCCACATTCAAATAGGATTACTAATTAAAACTCAAGAGGAGTTCTAATTTAAGTCCAATTCCAATTAGTTTACATTAATTATATGTGTAGTCCTAGAACTTCAATTACAATTACAATTAAGTTTTTAACTTTCATAGTAATTACAATTAAGTACAAAACTTTATTGTAATTATAATTAAGCTCAAAACTATTATAATTACAGTAATTAAGTTCCAATACTTTATAGAGCTACCATAGGGACCTGATCGGACATATATTATCCAAGCTCCAATAATTAGATCATGTCTAGTCGACCCTAGACCACCCAATCTAATTATTAATCTTTGCTTTTTCCACTAAAGGCAAAAGACTGAATTCTTGGAATATATAAGATCACAAAAGCCATTAAATCTGTAATACTTTCCTCTAACCTGCTGTATATGTATTTTATCCCTGTTCGAGATCCGATAATTAGGTACGAGCATAAATGACCGTTTTGCCCCTCTAATTATTCTCACTAACTTAAGTTTCATTTTCTTCAACGGTCTTGTGAACTAATCACAGATATCGAAGTTTAGCCGTTGCTAAACACTGAGCTCAGATTTTAACCGTTCAACAGAAAATACTTAAGTAGTCACTCTACCCATCTGGGCGACGGTTCCCGACACGAATTCATGTTCTCTACTCCGCTCATTCTCAAGTTCCCAACTCATCGAGATATTTGACCAATCAAATTGATCTCACCCATTGATGAATCAAAGAACAATTAAAATTACGAAAAGATATATATAATCCTGTCAAGGGATTTGGATGAAATACACAGCGGTCTAGTGAAATTTAATTCTCCGCACGGTCATGCCATAGAATTAAATTCAACACGTGGTCCGTTCAATACACCCCAAGGGTACTAGTGTCACCTTTTACTATTTCTGTGATAAGGACAAATCACAAACCCGAATAGTGAATTGGTCAACACTACAACCTTCCAATATAAGGTGCCAACCCTTATGCGTAGATTGTGAACAAATTATTTATGATCAAAATATAAATTGTGTCACACTGTACTTCTCAACGTAAGTACTCAACTCATATTATCACAAGTGATCATAGGCACTTTAATTTCACATGCTCAATAATAAATAAATGCAAAAAATAAATCAAACATAATTTTATTCAATAAAAATATTGTTATTTTTTACATCAGCAAAACTATACTATATGGGCACACAACCCAACACAAAGAAATTAATATTTACGTATTGGTACAGATATGGGGAGAATATAATTGAAGCAAATGAGAATGGGAAAAGTTGGATATGCCCAGTGTGTCGAGGAATATGTAACTGCAGCAAATGTAGAAACAAGAAAGGATTGCCTCCTATTCCTTGTATATATTCCAAGGTATGTATCCTCCTTTTCTTAATTTTCTTCCACGATTAATTTGTTTTGACTAATAACTAATTAATTTAATATTTAATTTGCAGGCGTTGAGAAATGGTTGCAAGTCCGTGGCACACTATCTTATTAAAACCCACATTGTTAGTATCAGTGGTGAAGGAGAGACAACAAAAAAGGTCTAGTTAGATGAGAAGATTGGTGTCTCCATTGTATAATATATTAGTGTTGAACGTCCAACTCAATCGTATAATATGTTACTATCAATGGTGAAGGAGAAATATCAAATGTCTCCCAAAAAAAATAAATAAATAAATAGATGATGCAGTGTTTATTTTGTGAAACATATTTTGTGAGCATTAGTAGGAAGCATTTTGCTTGTACATTTCTATGATCATCCATCCATCTCAATCATAAAATATATTAGTATCAATGGTGAAGGAGAAATATTGGACGCAGTGTTTATTTTGTGAAATTGAAGCATTTTGCTTGTAAATCTCATCCATCTCCTATCAGATGAATTCATTTGTAATAGCTCATATGAGAAAATGATGTTCATTGAATCTTAGTAGGATGATGCTCACTTCACGATTCCATTCCAAGATCAATCACCCATAGATTACATCACCATGATTCAACTAAATGAGATGGCTTCCTGAATGTAATCTCCCGAGGATGATGATACTCCATTCAATGTGCAATATGTTACTTTTTGTCAAAATCTCACAAGATGAAATATGTGAAGAGGTAGAATCAAAAAGCCATGTGCATGTTAAGCTATGTGAGGTGATGGAACAACCAATCTCAAAACTTATTCCGAAATAAAATAAATGGATGAAAACAATTTGATCAAGTTATCTGCAACAAATTATATTTTAGTTCGTGAAACGTATATCACAGCTTTTTTTTAATTTTTTTTTTCTTGGGTTATTTGCGTTAAAATATAACTAGTTGAAATACATTTATAATTAGGGTTAATAATGTTCAGAATTCCCAGTGTGAAATACATTTACTCTTCTATTTAGCTAGAAATCTTCTGTAAGTATCTGAAGTGGTATATTGAATTAGGGTAATGGAAAGAAATTAGATTATGAAGACATGGAAATTTGACTCATGTAAATAGTAGTGAAAGAAGCAAGATGAGTGTCCACCACGTTCCTGATGCGAGGAAAGAATGACAAGAACCAATGCAAACATCAATTATAAATTCTCTTCGATAGCTTGTAAAATTAGAGTATACATACAGACCTATAGAAGAAAATGAATAAATATTGTTTTGCAAAAAAGTGGCCGTGTTGCTGCACTTAAGATTCCACAATTTTTGGGCTGCAAGAATAATTACAAAATGATTCTGAAGCAATCGCAAGTGTACTGTGTCCATTAAGCAAGTAGTAAAATAAATTTGAAAAGTCCAAATTATCGTTCGCACTAGAATTATGTATCTAATTATTGATTTAACTATGTCTAACTTCTATTCGAGTAAAAATTTTTAAAAGCAATTTAAATTCAGACCATAAACATTATGACTCTACAAAAATAATTAAAAAGTGTGAAAATAGACAATTTAGGATTTTAACTGGTGTACAAGAATTGTTATGGTTCATGAATTCACCATAACTATCCCTTTAATTTCAATCACCAAATTTCAACAATAATCAATTATGTGCATCATATCGCATTCTTCTAATTTAATTGATTTACTTCTCTTGATTTTAAAGCAATCTTATTCAATTAAGTTAACTCACTATATCTTTACATAAAACAGGGCAAGTCTTACTTAAGAGTATACAATCACAAAAAATGACTGCAAAGTTAGCAAAGATTTATCTCTACCTTCTACCCAAGTTTCACTTTTTACTAGGGCTGCACAACGAAATTGTCAAACCGCAAAATCAAACCGAAATTGTTGGTTTGGTTTCACATAAATCCATCAATGTTTTGGCTTTGAACCAAATTAAACCAATTCGAAGTGATTTGGTTTAGGTTTCAATCTTTACAAATTGTTTCAAACCGTCAAACCGTTTATCCAAATATATATATATATATATATATATATATATATATATATATATATATATATAATTTGAAAATAAATTAGTCTAAATTTTTATTTAACCTAATTGAAACTTAACACATTTCAATTAAAAATATACATTCATATTGGACATAACTCAATTCAACTCAATTCTACAATTATACATCTCAATTAAATAATTAAATCACATCCAAATACCCATCAATCATCACAACTGTAAATATAAAACCCTCAAATTGGACAAAATGTTAAACAACTGCCGCTAAACCATATTCATTGATCCATTATTACAATTGAGCAGACAATTAAATCTAAATTTTAATTCGAACTTACACATTTCATTTTCTTCTATTAATAATTTTTGCAAATTTTTCTTGAATTCAAGTCAGATTATCCAAATTTTCTTTTATCTTTTGGTAATTTTTTTATGTCTTTATTGGTAGTTATGTTGTTTCGTTCTAATAATTGTCCTGCTTCCTTGAAGTAACTCGCTAATATTTAAATTGAGTAGAAGTATTGGATGATTCACAAAAAGTCACAGTAGTTAGATATTATTGTATTTGAATTTTGTTGTTCATTTTCTATTATTGTTGCCTACGCCTTGGCTCGGCTGGGTTGATTCTGTCAAAAATGCTGCTTGAACTCCTGGGTATTTGTTTGGCTCGTATGTAGGTGGAAAGTTATTCTGGTTATATAGGACCTCAGTAGGTCGGCCTGAAGCATAGTTGGAAGAAATGTCAACTTCCACTTCCCTTTCAATGGGAATATCACCCTAGTTGTACTCCAATGTAGCAACCCTTTGGCTTTGGACCTCATCCTCTTGCTAGTATTTTTCTTGGAGCATGTAGGAGGCATAGGAAAACCCCCCTAGCCCTGCATTTGGGCCATGAGCTCTCTCATGGCCATATTTTGGCTAACAATGTCCCTCATGTTTGTGGTCATGGCAGCCATTTCTCTAGAGATTTGGGCACATTCTTGTACCACTTCTATGGTAATGGTGGTGGGGCCTACGACGAGCTGCTGGGGGCTATCCCTGCATTTTCTCTTACCCTCCTGGTGGTATATCCTCATCTGAGCTCATTTTTTCTTCTAGATTTCAACTTATAGGGCTTTCTCTTGCTCTTTTTCAAGAACAATTCCTTTTTCAAGGAGGATGCCTGAATGTTTATTTCAGTTAGCTTTCACTACATGATTGCTCGTGGTTATAGTATGGTTTTCCATAGACGGTGTTAATCTATTGATCCTAAAATATGTTGCCAACAGAAATTGGACCCACCCACGCACACGCAAGCCTAGTCCAACACGCTAAGACACGTGGACAGTCTGGAACGAGCAGATTGAGGATGTGAGAGCGGCTCAAAGGCGCGGGACAACAATGTTCGAAATTCGACGAGATTTATATAATGATCGTATAATAATTACCGATCGTGGTTTGTAGAATGTGTATGTAATCTTGAATTATCTTTGTAAGAGAGTGAGAGAGAGTAAAAGAGAGAATATTTGTTCTTGTATTGGATCTTGCATTCGCCTTTGTATGGGGTATATGGCGGAGTATTTATAGTGTTACAAGTTAGATCTTGGCCCTCAGTTGGGAGTACACGTGGCCTCATCTTGTTAGTTTACATGTCAAATTGTAGGAATCAAGTTTGACCACCTAGCTTGCTATACATTTATTAATTGGCAGAGTCGCCGCTACTTTGACAAGACAAGACACTTGCATTCTATGATGGGTGTCCCATCAATCATTCAAAGAGGATTCTTGTGTAAGATCAGATCTTTGGAGAGAAGTGATACAAGTTATCTTGCACTTCGGTTTCAGTATAATGGGCCTCGGTATGAAGAGCCTCGGCCATATGCACCACTTCAGCTATTGCATTTCAGCATACAAAATATGGGCCACGTCATAGGAGCTGTTTGCTGGTGTTGTTCAATCTTCATTGGCTTAGGGGCCTCGCCTGAAATGCCACGTGGTTCAGCATGGGTGGGCCAGGGGCCCCAGTGGGTCTGCGAAATGTATCAACACATAACACTCATCTTGAGGGCCATTTACAGTGCACTTCCTTTTTGGGGGATATAACTTATGTGTCAATACGGTTAACATTTATTTTATGTTATGGTTTTTTTTTTTTTTTGTTGAAATTTAAGTGCAAAAGTTTTCTACAAGTTATGTTTATAAATGAAGTCAACGATGTTCATTATATTAAGGAAAATTTTTATCATTTCTCTGCATTTATGATTTTAAGAGAAAATGAAATGATAATACTTCCAAATCTATGTATCTAAATTTGGGGGGTTTTACAGATTCCTTCCTTCATTTATAAGAAATCAAGGCAAAAAAGTCTATCTTTAATCAGGAAAAACAGCAAGGTAGTTTCATCTCAATCCTTGAATTTTTATTTTCGAAAAAGGGGATTGATAAGCTGTAATCAATATATCAATATCAACATAAATGCCAAAAGTAGATAAAATTTATTTTAACACCAATGAACTTCATTGACATCATAACTTGAAAATAATAATAAAATTTTAAACAATTTTGTGAGATAAAATACATCATCCAAAATGATTTATTAACAACAATGAGATTTATCAGAAGTACAAATGATTAATTTAGAATATAATTAGCCCATCTTGCCTCAAGTAGTGGCATCGCATCACCTAACTCTCATCATCTGACAAATGAAGATGAATAACATGGAATGAACGCTTAGTAAATAAACATCATGCATATGATTTACTTTAAAATAAAATAAAACCAAACATTTCTCAACATATATTCCCTTTTTCTTTCATTTCTTTAAAAACCCTAATATTGAGAATGTGAGCTTACTTTGTATATAGTCTAGCTAATCAAAATACAGTGAGCCATGTCACCGCATTGACATACAACCCGTAACGAAAACATTATTTAGGATACATATCCTTTTAAAAGAAGATATTCATTCTCACCTTGACATTAAAAAACTCTTATTGGTATGATGAATAATCATTAAAAATATTTAGACATAAAACATAATGATTGCATATTAATTGTACATAAATACCAATCTAGATAGCATATAACTACATATAACAAAGTAATATATCTTCATAGACAATTGAAAGTTTACTTACCTGAAATCCGTAAAAGTTAGATTTTAGAATGACAATTGGAGATATCCCCGCCCCCAAAGTTACCGTACCAAAAAAATGCCCTAGTTCATTACCATTTATTTAGAAATTTCAACAATATCTTAAACATCACTTCAGTCCAGACCGTGTTCTACTAATTTTATTTTATTAATGCAAATAAATTAATAAGGCCCCTAATTTATATTATCAACTTAAATTTAGTTCTACTAACTAATGTAGAATTATGTTGTTCAACGTTGTAATTTTATATATAATTTTACACAAATATACTCATTAAGGAGGGGGAATATTTCAACATGAGGTCCAGGCTGAATTCAAAGTAAGACTAGTCATAAGCTCATAAGAAAATAAATATATTATATGTCATATAATTAAATTCGAGCTTAATAACTTTATAAACTCATCATAATGAAATTAATAGGTATCCAAGATGCATTCTACTTTAAGAACATAGTTAGTCATGAGGAAAAATAATTATATGATTAAACAATAATATAATAACAACGAATTTAATGCGACTAGATTCAATAATCACATGGAACAATTATGCGGAATTGCAATTTTGGAAAGATGAGTCCTTGGAGAGAAATATACCATTAAATGGGCATTGGAATTAAATGGGTCTCAATTGGACTTGGACTCCTAATTGGCAATTGATGGGTAGATGTAGGAATGTCATGTCTAGTCTATCTTTATGCAAGTCAATTTGTTATGCTTATTAATCAGTCATTATCTACATAATCTAGGATAAAAACTAATTGGTTATGATACAAACCTAATTCTAATCAAACCATCCTAAGTTTATCTATAAATACCAATGCCATGCACATATGTTTGCCACAAAACCCATTCTTTAACTTCTGTTTCATTCCTTAAAGTTTCAGTAGAAATTCCTCTCTATTTACAAATTTCAGGTAAAAATTAGCACATTGGACAGAGGTGGATGAGTGAATGTACTGGACCAACTGATTATTGTCATGATGTACCTTATTTGTTGAAATTTATTAGTTTGGAGTAACATTATAATTTTTTAAATAGTCCAAATTTTATTGCATGTTAGAACTAGTTTTCATTAATATTTTGATGAAAGATATGATTCGAAAATGTTCCACATATTTTATTAAATTAAATTTATCTTTTGTTAAGTTCAATTTTTATTCGATATGTCATTATATTAAAATTTATTTTTTGAGGACTTTAAGAAATTCATATTTGCTAACGTATCAGGTTGCTAGAATTCAGGGCATTACACGTATTCTCCACAAATTTGCTATTTAAAATATTGTTTTAGCTAGATAATGGTCATCAAATAAGGGCTTCTTGTTTTAATTATTTTCAATTTGCTTAATAATTTTTTTTAAAAAACTAATAAGAAAATAAAAAGAAATCCTGAAAAAAAATGTTTCATGATTATAAGATTATAATTGGTGTCCATGTAACACTAAGATCTGCTATCCAACTCACTATGATTTTTGGGTCCACCTTCCACATAAAATTATTTTATTGAGCTAATATGTGGTAGAAAAATAAATTTATTTTTATCAAACACGAGCTTAATATAGTCTTCAATAAGTTTCTTGTATGTGAGGGTTCGATTATTTTCCCCAAATTTTATTAAAGGCTTGACATATATGAACGACAACACAATTTAAACACAATAATTTCTTATTATCCTTCATTTATCACTTGTTAGATCCCAAAGGCAAGGACACAAACATTAAAACCAAGAATGTGGACCTATTTTTGGTACATCAACTTTGTGGTTTGGATAATTTGTGCATGTATAATACTATACCCCTGTTTGGGCTCCATTATTCCAAATTTTAATGAGGAGAATAGTATTTTTTGAAGAATGTGTGGGTGAAAATCAAGGAAAAGTTTTAAGGTATATGTGTAACATTATTATATTGAAGAATGTGTGATTGATAAGAAAAGAGAGAAAAATGAATTTTAATTTTATGGGAGCCAAACAGGGGGTATATCCATAAATTACGTGATATGTACATGATAAAGGGTGTTCCACATTGATCGATTTAGCATGAATTGTGTTAATTAGATTTGGTTAATCAAAACAAGTAACATAGTCTTGGGTTCGAGCTCGATCCATTAGCCTCACTTGAATTGTATGTGTGTGTGAATCCATTTCTCTCAAGGTAATGTGCTATAGCGTAGGCAAATCCTCATCACCACTCTCCTGCACTCACTCTCTTTTATCCGATTGTTGATTTGACCAGCGCAGTACAAATGATCACCATACATTTTTTCGATCGATAGCCTTCGTATCCTAATGATATGTACTGGTGTATAGATGATGCCACATACTGTTGGCCACTCGATCCGTTGGATTTTGAGGTCAACAAATTGGTATCATCTATTAAAATGATACATTATATTCTCACAACATCCATAAGGCCACCAGAAGGGATAATTTTTTTAGTAGTTTTTTCAACCAAAATATAGAGGCCAGTTACTAAAAATGAAGAAAAATGGCCACTGACCAAGATATGAAAATTTCCTTGAAAAGGAATATTTTGATGATCGTTCTAGCTATTAAAATAGCTACCGAAAGAAGGTCTGAAAATCAGTTATCAGTCACAAATAAGAGAAGATGACAACAAGAAAGGTGATCGGAGGTACAAAAATTACAAAACAAGAGCAAGCTTACATGAATTTTCAAAGTTCAAAAGTGAAAAAAAGGTGGAGCACTCGCTACTTCTTTGTTTACTATCTCACCTATGTTAAAACTATCGTTCTTTTGGAACAACACATTTATTCTTTGGCCACCGATTTCTTATCTTGGGCTCATGGGTTCGTTACCTTTCAGTTATTTGGAGAATGATTGTACTAAAATCATTATAAAATAATCTAATTGAAGAATGTTGGAGGACAAAAAAATATTCTCTGGTGGATGAGTAAAGAAATCTTTTCCAGCACAAATATATTCAGATTTGAAATTATTCACTCAATTTGCTTGACACATTGCTCGGGCTTAAATATAGCATCCAACTGCATCCATTGAGGCATTTTACATATTAGATAACGTATTATTGTCAGAATGCGGAAGCAGAATTATCTAGAAATTTAAAAAAATATTTAATTCAATAAACAATATCGTCTAGATGTTCACGCGTATGTTATATCAAGAATAAAGGATTCTAATTTTTACCTAAATTCGATAATCTATTCTTTAATTAATTTTGAATTACGAACTTCCAGCTCTTTGGATCATGAGCTTCCAGCTTTTTAATTCCAAAAACTTCATGCTTCAGACCTTCTAGTTTTCTATGATATTCTCCAAAGTCAACACTACATCAATGGATAGGCACTTTTAAATTAAATCAAGAAAATAATTCTTGAATTGGACAATTGAATAAGATGAGAAAATAATTGTTTTTTCTCTCTAAATTTGAACACTATGAAATTATGTATTATGATTGTCGTACAATCTCATAGAATGTCTAACTCCCATCTAATCTCTATTTATAGAGATAGAGAATAGCTATAATCCTTGTACAATAATAATTCTACATTCAATTAAGAGTTCTAATTAAAATCCAAGTAGGAATTTTAATTAAAATTCAAATTAAATTAGTTTACATTTAATTACATATATAGCCCTAAAACTTCAATTACAGTTATAATTAAGTCTACAACTTTCATAGTAATTACGACTAAGTATAAAACTTTATTATAATTACAATTAAGGCTAAACCTATTATAATTACCGTAATTAAGTTTCAATTCTTTATAGGGCTACAATAGGAACTTGATCGGACATATAGTATCCAAACTTCAATAATTAGATCTTGTCTAGTCAATCCTAGATCGCCCAATCTATATATAGGCAAAACACTGAACTCCTGGAATATATAAGATCACAAAGCCAATAAATTTGTAATACTTTCCTCTGACTTACCGTATATGTATTTTATCCCCGTTGAAAGTCCGATAATTAGGTATGAGGATAAACGACCATTTTGCCCTTCTAATAATTCCCACTAACTCAAGTATTATTTTCTTCAATGGTCATGTGAACTAATCACAGATGTCGAAATTTAGCCGTCATTAAACACTGAATTCAAATTTTGATTGTTTAATAGAAAATACTACCCATTTTTTAGGTGACGGTTCCCCAGATGAATTCATGTTCTCTACTCTGCTCATTCTTAAGTTTCAAACTCATCAAGATATTTGATCAATCAAATTGATTCTCACCTATTGATGAATCAAAAATCATTAAAATTGAAAAATATACATAACACTGTCAAGGGATTTAAATGAAATACACAGTAGTCAAGTGAAATTTAATTCTCTGCACGGTCATGCTATAGAATTAAACTTGATACGTGGTCCGTTCAATACACTCCAAATGTACTACTATCACCTTTAACTATTTCTGTGATAAGGACAAATCACAAACTTAAATAGTCAATCAGTCAACACTACAAACTTTCTGTACGATGTGCCAACCCTTATACATTAATTGTGAACAAATCATTTATTATCAAAATATAAGTTGTGTCACCTTGTACATCTCAATACAAGTACCTAACTAATATTATCACAAGTGATTATAGGCACTTTAATTCGCATGTTTAATATAAATAAATGCAATAAATAAATAAAATCACAATTTATTTATTATAAATTATTATTTTATGATAGCAAAATATACTATATGAACACACAATCCAACGATTATAACCTTTATTATCTTGTTAGTATTCTCCTAATTACTTACTCTAATCAATTTTCCTTAGATTCTTGGTAGAGTCACATATATTATTCTTTGTAGTTGCCCCCACAATTTGTTAAATAATGCTCTTTTATCCCATATTTGTATAAATGTATGACAAAATAAGCCCATGTTTAGACTCCTTTATTTCTAAAACTGAATTTTTCAAAACTCATTTTCAACCACATTCTTCCATAAGTAATATTATTCACAAATCCAAAATTTTATTATCATTTAACTATGCATTCATTAAAAAATTCACTATTCAAATTACATTTTTTTCTTAAAATCGTATAAATGGCAAAGCTGCTACAGGTGCATTATAGATTATATTATGAGTTACACTCTCCCATGTGACATGTTCAACAATCCTAAAATATATAATCAAAGTTATTTCTTCTTTTATTTCTTGACATGTTAAAATTTGGATCAACCTTATTCGTTTCTAAGAAATAGTAAATTTTTAAATTTGAAGAATAATTACATTAACATAATTATTATTAAAAATATATATTTCATATTTAGCTTAGAAGAAAATAATTAAACGACAACTTTATACTAACAGGAGAAGTTTATATATCTTTTAAAAAAATGAGGATGTGAATGTAATTATTGAAAATTTCGAAGGACATTAATGAAACTTACATAAATAAAAGTGGAAATTGAAATGAATGACTTTGCATGTCATTTCAAATTAATGATTGATATTACCATTGAACGTGATAGATTGACATTTCATTAACTACTCAAAATTTGGGGAAGTCGAGCAAATCGTTAGGATTTTTCCAATGCTTCAGGATAGACACTTTGATGCATTATAAGCCCCTGTTTCTCCCCCATTAAATCTCATCAAATTAAATTAATTTTTTCTCTCTCCTATTTTCAACCACACAATTTTCAATAAAATAATATTACACGTAAATTGAAAACTTTTCATTATTTTACAACCATCCATTTTTTTTAAAAAAAAACAGCCAAATTGGGGCTAAAAGCCTATTCGAACTCCATTTTTTGTCAAGTAGTGGTCTAATGAAAATTTGTAGTTGAAAAAGAAATTTAAGTTTTCATGAAATATTAATTTATCAAAGAATATGTGGTTAAAATAAGAGAGAAAAATGTATTTTAAAAATAATATATACCAAACAAGGGCTAAGAACCTGTTGAGCTACTTTTTTTGCTCAAAATGCTTTTTAGAATAATATTTTAATGGAAAATGTGTGATTGAAAATTGAATTTGCAATCCGAGCTCACAAGTAAAAAGGGAGAAGCTTTGCTTCATGGACAATTGCTATGCCTCCTCAGTGAAACACAGCCACACTGCAACGTGCTGAAGCGTGTAATGTCAGGAAACATTGAAATGCATTTTTCGAAGTGGTAGTCAATTCGAATTGGTGCTGACGCGGTACATGTAGGTCTGAGCCGGTACAACCGAAGCAGTAATCATTCTGTATTGGTACGAGGTAGTACGTACATGTCCGAGTTGGCGCTACGACCCAAGATATAAATCTTTTGGACAAGGATCTGTCCAAAAGATCTTTTGGAATGATGGAAGACACCTCGAACCGATAGATGAATCCACGTGTTCCACAACTAACAATACTCCTTCCAACTTTCTTTCTATAAATACCAAAGAGCCAATCCTTTGTGAGGTAATATAACTTCACAATTCATGTTTATATTTACTCCTCCCCATTTGTGATAACGATGTCCGGGGGTTGTTGTTACCAGAAATCGTGGTTTTGTTTACCGTCTATTGACTTGATCGTCGGAGTGTATGGGGTCACTACCATCCTCACTCGGAATGGCCATATACTTATGACAAGTTTTTGACGTGTGCAAGGAGGAATACAAGTGGATTTGCTATTTGTTGGCTGTGTGAAAGGTCCATTTTCCGAGGTTAACGACAACTTTGCTTCTTCGTCGCTTCATTCTGGCTACTAGCTTCTCAAGTGGGTAGCTTGGTAAGCAAGCTACCTTAGCATTAGTAAACTCCCTATCAATAATAGGCTAGAGTGATGGGTAAGGTAGCTTGCTCTTCAATGGAAAGGGGCAATCACCCTTTCAGAGTCGATCCTATACAACTACCTTTTCGTGCAACATGATCATGACCAAAGATATAGAATTGCAAAGGAAGGACGAAATGAACCAACCCACCCCTCTTGATCGGAAAAAAATTGAAGAAAGAAACCCTGGATATGCTACTGAAGCTGCTACTCGTGCTAGTTAATCCATAATGAAGGTGCAAGTGCTAACAAATCTGCCGCTAGCTCTACTAATGATGCTATAGGTTACAGATCAATATTACTTTATTAAAAAGGGTGTAGTTGAAAATAAGATGGAAAAGTATATTTTGAAAATAATGGTGACCGAACAAAATTGGCAAATTGTGCATCACTTTTGTACTTAACTAAGAACATTAATGCTAACTTTACAAATGAAATTTGAATTACAGATGTAACTTATTGAAAATAAAATAACGCCCTCTCTTTGGAGGCCTTTAGTTTACTATAATTTATTTTTCAGATTTATTTTAACTATAAATTCATACAATGAAATATTTTACACAAACTTAAAAAATTTTTTCAGCTTTTTAATCACGCTTTCTTCAAAAAATATTATTCAAAACATAGTTATTTACAATTAAAGGCCACCAAACCGAGCTAATTATAATGTCCATTTATTACATTAATGTGTGTTGAAATCATTTATATTTAGAGTTTGTTTGAAACTCATTTTATTGGGAGATTTGATTTCTTAATAATGATTTTTAGAAAATGGGCGGTTAAAATGTAAGGTAACATCTTAAAATTAATATGTAAAATTATTTTAGAGGGAAAATATAATTACGAGAAAAATGAAATTTTAAAGAACAAAGCTCAAACATAGGCTTAAAAAATGTATTCTATTTATAACGTGACTGACGAGAAGCACATGCCACGCACCATCACACTGTTAAATTTTGATATTGTTGAATTTTAGCCACTAAACTTTAAAAAAAAAAATGTCTTCAATTGCTCATTACACTTTCAGGTGGTCGAATTTTGGCGGCTAAACTTTGATATAGTCAAATTTTGGCTACTAAATTTTGAAAAACGTCTTCTATTGCTCACTATAAATTTAGATTCTGTTTATCTTCCTTTAAAATAAAACTATTTAATTTTTCATACTCATTTTTAACCACACAATTATATAATATAAATATTTTACACGTAAACTCAAAATTTTTTCCAATGTTTTAACCACACATTATCCAAAAAATCATTATTTAAAACTCATTTTTCAAAAAAAAATAAATTATGGCGATCAAACAGGGGTTAAAATTGAATTTAATTTAATTTTAACAATAAATATATTGTGTATTTCATTGCAATTAGTAATCAATTCCTTTGTGCAGCTTTGTAAATAAATGACAACCAAACAAAATTAGCAAATTGCGCACCACTTTTGTACTTAACTAAGAGCATTAATGTTAACATTACAGATGAAATTTGAACTATAGACATAATCTATTGAAAATAAAATTATGCCCCCCCCCCCCTTTAATTTATTTCTCACACTCATTTTTAACTACAAATTCATACAATAAAATTTTTACACATAAATCCAAATTTTTTTTTTTTTTTACTTTTTAATCACACTTTCTTAAATAAAACAGTATTCAAAACATAGTTTTTTACAATTTCAGGTCACCAAACCAGGCTAACTATAATGTCTATTTATTACATTAATGTAGACTGAAAGCATTTATATTTAGGGTTTGTTTGAACCTCATTTTAGAGAATGATTGGTTTTACAAATATAAGCTTGTTTTAGAAGAATCTGTCTATGTAAGTAGTTTGATAATGTTACTTCTTTTTAGGTATGAAAGGAGGAATTAGAGAGCTAGCTATAAGAGGCAAACAATGTTGTTATTGAGTTAATGTCGATTTAGTTGTCTTCTCATGATGCTTGAAGAAGATTTTGCTTTTGAGATAGGGATAGAAATCTTAATATTAAAAATTAAGCTTCTTTGTCAGAAAGATATTGCCACCTTTGTTGACAGATACTCACATGGAGTGGGAACCTTGTGAATGAAAAAAGCCCAAAAGATTCATGCTTCCCTTCCCTTATTTTGAGGGATTTGTCAGGGAGGGTGTCAATTCGTCGTTATTAGCATAGCAGAATTGTAATTTTAATGTGGGATATGACTCCATAATTTTTAGTAAACTTATCAGAAGTTTGAGGATTGATTTGTACAGTTTCAAAACTTGAGGAGGACAATTTTTGGCTCTTATGGATGTTAGAAGTGATCGGTGGATTCCATGATCCGATCATGAAAAGCAACCTCAGTCGGTTCGATTGGAGTCCAAGCTCCTCGTTGGACATGGTCGTGTCGTAGTTTTCCAATATTGAAAAGGTAGAATTCTTTTTATTTTATCCGGGATTATTTTAGGTCTTTTTGAGGCATGGCTTTTGAGATGGGCCTATCACTATAGACAGATCTATTCTAGATTAAAATGAAGAGGACACAATAAAGATAGTGAGGATGTAAACGAGTCGAAGCTCATGGTTCGAGTACAAATGGATTGAGCTTTTTTTGGCCCGAGTCAAGCCGAGCCATAGCTCGGTCGAAAAAAGGTGCTAGGCTTGGGCCTTTTCGAGTCAAGCTGAGTCAAACTGGCACTTCATTTTTCCTAAAATTTTAATTACTTTTTTCAAGGCAACTACCTCTAAAGCTACCTTTTCAAAGGCTTTATACACAAGGCACCCGTGTTAGTGTGACACGGCATGAGACTCGATTCCAACAAGCTGCGATCCAAGTCGGCTCGAAATTTTTTTGGTCCGTGCCACATGTCATTTGATCCAATGAGCCAAATTGACATACCTAATAGAGAGTTACAAGTAAAATAGAAAGAATATCCAAGAGAGAGAGAGAGAGAGAGAGAGAGAGAGAGAGAGAGAGAGAGAGAGAAAAAAAATCAAGGATTTCAAAATTTTGTTCCAAGTACAAGAAGATTATCTTTTCCTCGTTGTCTTTTAAACAAGGTGAAGTAATTCAAATGCTCCACATGTTTCTCTTTTCATATAATGTGCAACTAAGTCAATAGTAGGGATGAAATATTAAAATGTAGTTTTGAACCTTAATTTTATTTATGAAGATTTGACTTTAAGTTAATATTTGGATATTGTTTTTACTTTTATTATTATTGCTTTAAATCAATTTGGCATTGTTTCATTGATTTGTAAGCACTGAGTCGAGAGGTGAGTTATTATTTTAGACCTCACAGTAAAAATTAAAATTTGGGTAAAAGATACATATTTACTAAGTTTGCAGTCATTAATTGAATATTTTTGTGATTGTATACTCTTAGTTAAGACTTACTATGACTTAATAAAGACATAGCTACTTAACTTATTGAATAAGATTGATTTAAATTCGAGAGATGTAAATCAATTTTGATTAGAAGAACTCGACATGATGCGCATAATTGAGTATTGTTGAAATTTGGTTATTGAAATTAGAGGGATAGCTATGATGAACTCATAAACCATAACACTTCTTGTTCATTAATTAAAATCATAAATTATCTATTTCTACACTTCTTTAATTATTTTGTAGAGTTATAATATTTATTATCATAATTTAAATTATTTTCAAATATTTTGCCCTATACATTAAAAGAGTGACCTAATTTCGGCACTATTCATAGGGTTGCATGCCAACAGTTTTTTTCCTCCAACCATTGAAAAACTGCTAGCTGAGTTGCTTCTACTCTTACGCAACTATCTCATTTTCTATTTCTCTTAACACAGCTATATCACTTTCTATTTCTCTTTGTATTCTCAGCCTCAAATTGAATCTTAGTTAACTAATAAATATACGTGTCTTTGAACAAAAACAAATTAATAATCTGGGAGATAAAAAAAATTGATATTTTTATTTCTTCAAATCCTCTTTGCAGTCCACATCACCATCTACCACCATTCCAATCAACCCGATTTAACCTATAAAATTATTGTAAGGTTGAGTATTTAAAAATATCCATTAAGATACATGCAGTTTCCATACACAATTATTACATGATCAAAATTTTAAAAAATAGTTATCCTTAAACTCTTAATTCTTATCAAAATACTTTAATTTTATTTATTTAGAGATTTTCTAAAATGGGAATTTCATTAAATAAAAGTTTTTAAAAATAAATATGTAAAATGGCGATGAAATCAACTTAAAACTATTGTTTCAATACATAAAACAATCATTTAATATCCAACCATTAAAAAAGAAAAATCTATCAAATAAAATAAATTAAAAATATATGCAAGTGCATTGTTCACGTGAATAGTGAATAGTAAGTATTGTTCATATGATTTTTTTCTTAAAGATGCCTACAGATTTGAAGACATGTGCTCAAATACCAAGCTATAACACCCCAAATTTTTATAAACATTGGAGTGCTGCCAAAAATTCAATTTTCTTCATGTTAAATGTGAAATGAACATATATAAAAGTAATTCATTTATTTTCAACCATAAATATCAATTAAAACGTGGAATTCAAATTTTAAAAAATTTCAAAAATAATCAGTTAACTAATTAATAAACGTGTCTTTGAACAAAAACTAACTAACAAACTGGGAGATAAAAAAATTTAATAATCTTATTTCTTCAAATCTTCTTGGTAGTCCGCATCACCATCCCGTCATAGTTCCAATCGATCCGATTTAATTTGTTAAAATTATTCTAAGAGTGAGTATTTAAAAATACCCAATAAAATACGTTCATTTTTCATGCACAATTATATAACAATAAATTATACACTTCATACCACTCTTCTCTTATGGAGCGTACCGGCAACCGAGTGACACATCCATCTCAAGTCCTCTTAAATTTTTGTAGGATTTCATATCACTTTCTATAGAACCTGAATGTCCATTGATAATTTATGCATATTTAATTGAATACATAAAAGCATAAGGAAATAAACCACTTGCACAAAAGTATCTTACCTTTATTGATTTGAAAAGTTGTATTGGATTGTAAAATAATGCACATGAAAACCGTTTTCTTTTCCTCTCTCTTTCTTGTATGAATAAAATATATTATATGGTAATATTGTAGGATTCTCTCTCTAGCTTGTAGTTTTCTTTGGCCGTGTATGTATAATATCTTCATGGTGAAAAATTTCTCTTGATTTATGGGAGTATTTATAGGACTTATAACCTACAATATCGATTGAATTTCATTGCAACAAGGAGACTTGGATATAGTGAATGGAACTGTATAGAATGGGTTTCCTAGTGAAACTTATAATTCTAATTCCAATGGATAACAATGAAAGTGCTTTTTAATTCAAATAGAAAACTAATCAATTTAAAAGGAAAAAAAAAAAGGTTTCTATATTCATCCTAGATACAAACACGTGGTTGCCCCCTCTAATTTCTATTTAATTAAAAAATTAATAAATGACAATTTCTTTAAACTTCAATATCTTGAGTTTAACTTATCCGAATTAACTTTTTCTCGAGTCGAATAGTTATAATTGATTATACGCTACAAAAAGAGTCCAATATTGATTTACTTATATTTGCTCTATCAAAATCTAATTATTAGACTCAATTAAAATTAAAATTTAATTATTTCACTTTAGTTCCTCAACTTTCAAAATATAAATATGTAGCATATAAAACAAATAAATTTTATTCTATAAAATTTTCGGGGTATTACCTTTTGCATCGAATTCCACCACAGAAAACCCTAGCTTGCTCCTTCTCAAAACTCACTCATCTCTCGACCATCAAAGAATTTACTCACTCCATTCCAAAACTCTTAGATCCCCGATGAAATTGTAAGAAGAAGAAACTCCTTTGCTAAGGGGAGCAGTGATGAAGGTATAATCAGACGTCGGATCTCCTCCATCTCATATGAATCGACCCAGTGGTCGAAAACTCTCTTAAAACTTCATAGCTTCCTATAGGGCGAACTCACTCCTATCTTATCTTGTATTTGCTTAATCTTATTATTGTTCCAAAATTGGTATTATGCTCATGACATCTATTACATAAGTATTTTTTTACCTTTTTTTTTCAACTTTACTGTATGATTACAAATAAGTTATTAGATAAAATGTTCAGGCACCAATGATGTGATCGAGTACGATCACAAATAAAATGATCAATTGCAGACAACTCCATCAGAAATATTTAAGAGATTACCTAACTCAAGCATGTAAAGCAAAAGACTTGTGATTTTGTGTATATAAAGTTTGCAAGTATTTTTTTCCGTCCCTTAAATTACTACAAAAGCTGCCAATTATAGTATTGAGGTCGACATGGTTACCGTTGGAGTAGAACAACGTTGCCTATTAACCAGAACTTCACATTACTCTTTGCCATACATTAGTTACATTAATAAGGGGTTAGCCACCCTAAACCATCTGCTGATACTTATTAATGTAAATGTTGCATCAATAATTTTACAAACACTCTACAGATTCGCTTTAAAGGCGGCAACCGCTTCAGCTTGGAGAGAGGCTTTGGATGGGAAGAGGTTCGATGACAAGGAAGGATGCTTTGGCTAAAGAGCAGCTTTGTTCCCTTTCTTTATTTTGACATTGTTGACTGCCAGATATTTACATGTAGTGCCTCACATAGAGCTTTAGATAGGAGCTGTAATAGAATCATTTGACCAATTGAATTATACCTATTGTGCAAAGTGATCAAATTACCTTTTTCTGGAAAAGGACAAAGAAATATTCAGTCGTTGGGCCTAATACATATTGATGTGTATAGATCGATGTCAATCATCGCTAGAGATTGTTTCTCTTACTTCATCACTTTTACTAATGACCATTCTAAATATAATTATGTATACTTAATGATTCAAGCATGAAGCACTTGAAAAGTTCAAGAAATTTAAGGTAGATGTAGAGAAGCAAATTGGTAAAGACATTTTCACACTAAGATTTGATCGATGTGTCGAATATCTTCAATGAGAATTGTTAAATTATCTAAAGGAGATTAAGATAAACAACAACATAATGATGTATCTAAACAGAGGAATCCCATGCTATTAGACATGGTGTGATCAATTATAAGACATGCAAACCTTTCAATATCGTGTCTTATCTAAGTCGGTTGACAAAATTCAATACGAGTTAATGAAAGGCAGGAAACCCAACTTATATCATATTAAAGTTTGGGACTGCAACGTTTATATGAAGCACACTTATGGAAATAATTTGTACTTAATAAAAATATAAGATAATTAAATTAAATGTAAATTTATTTACAAAATGAAGTCAATATTTCTAAGTGTGATAATACTGAATCAATCTCACTACCAGAAGTCGTCTCGAATCATTTTATCTTTATCATCCGAAAATGGAGAAGAATAACATAGAATGAACCAATGCTCAGTAAGCAAACCACATGCATATGATATGCGTGTAAATTACTTTAATAAAAAAGTATCTCAATATGTATCTTATTTTCATTCATTCTTTAAAAACCTTAATATTGATATCGTGAGCTCACTTGATGCATCACCTAGTCAATCAGAATGTAGTAGTGGACCATGTTATTTGGAACTCGATCAAATATTTCGGTAGTATCGAAAAGTGATTAACGTTAAGTATGAATATTAGTCGGGTATGTTGGTTCCCTATGCCTCATTTCTCACTCACACCTTCATAACATAGACATACACCTCATAATAAAAACATTAGAGATACATATCCTTCTAAAAACATTCCTTCTCACACTGACATTTAAAAACTCTTTATTTCATGAAATTCCATGATGTTTATGAATGAATTGATATTTATGAATTATAATTAAAAATATTTATGATATAAAACATAATGATAAAATATTAATTTCATATAATACCAATTTAGATAACACATTTAACGAAGTAATATACATATGAAGACAATAGGTAATTTACTTACGTTGAGTTCTAACAATTTATTTTTCGAATGACAAGTGAAGATATTCCAAGACACCCACGAAGTCAGCGTGCCAAAACCCTAAGTCACTTCCATTTATTTATTTATTTATTTATATCCCTAAAGAGAGGAGGGGTAAAGATTTAAACGACTCTTTAAATTTCAATGTGAATCAAACTAACATTTGGTTACAAACAAATCAATATGTTGATAAAAACATATAAACTAGTAAGTGATTTAAATCCAAATAAAATTTAGAATATGTAGCTAATATTATACATCGAATGAAGAATAATGTGTCAGTTTCCTTTCTAAATTATAAAGGATTGCTAATTTGTTGATTCCCAAGTTCATACTAATAGAAAGTTGATGCCAATGAAAAATCATTGTATAAAATCAAAAAACAATTAAATCCCCATAGTTTTAGATAGGCAAAGAAGAATTTTTCTTTTTTTTTTTTTTATGCAAATCAACAAGAGTTTTCTTATAATTTAGAATTTAACACACATCTATATGAACCTCATTCATTTAACTATTTATTTGAGGAAATTAGATTGCCAATTCTCAGTTATCCAGGTGAAAAAATTAATTTAACAAAAGAATCAAATGG
Organism: Olea europaea var. sylvestris; assembly: GCF_002742605.1. Taxonomy (NCBI): domain Eukaryota; kingdom Viridiplantae; phylum Streptophyta; class Magnoliopsida; order Lamiales; family Oleaceae; genus Olea; species Olea europaea. The sequence continues at coordinate 353,119 of NW_019235742.1, forward strand.
CAAAATAACAAAGTGATTCTTGCTCAATTAAAGTTATGCATAAAGGGGCTTTAAAGGACCATGAAATTATATACATTTATATATAAGTATATATGTATCCACACATACCCACGTATATGTGCATGTGTGTGTAAAAAATCATATCCTTATTCAGTCAATTTAATGAATTTCAGTGGCCCAATAACATGTTTAACACTAAATTACCATAAAATATTAAAAAGATAAAATAATTATACCTTCAATTGCAAGAATTCCCACTTTCAGAAGATGTAGCCGATAACAGTAGTGGTTTGAATACTAATTCAATTAGAAACGTATATGGAATTTACTCAAGAATTAACTACTGGATTTGGGTAAAGATTCGAACTCTTTATTCTTGATATAACATACATGTGAACATCTAGAGGATATTGTTTATTAAATTAAAGTTTTTTTTTAATTTCTTTTCGCTTCTGCATTCCAACAACTAATATCAAAGCAATTTAAATTTTTTTACGTATTTGTTATTTCTGAATCTTGATTGCATATTCTAGTTGAGCGATATCTACAAATAATTTGTTATGTGTTGATTGAATAATTGGTTTATTCAAACTATGATCCTATTATTTGTGGCCAGTTCTTGATGCAATTCGTTATTTTGAATATGTAACAATATAGATGGATTTCGACACCATCATCTTGATTTAATTTTCATTTCAAATAGGTTCAAAATTTTGAGTCGACCGGACATATGAATTATGTAATTCTTATAATTATTGATTCTTATAAAATGATTGAAGATTGAAGACCTAGTAGACATGACGAGAAAGAAAATTCAAGAATTTGCGACGGTTTTAAAAAAAATTAATTTTATAGCGTGCAGCTTTACGATGGCCACTATTGCTAGACGCAATGGGCAACAACGAGCTTCCCAAGTAGGCAACTGTCGGCTATTAAAGTAGCTGCCCAAGCTAGTTGATCAGCGTCTTACTTATGTTTGGTACAATAGATTGGTCAACTTTGATATAGGTTTAGTTTTGTATGGACTGGGTCAAATCAAGATAAGTCAGGTACAAAATTAATTAATTTTTAAAGGTATGGTGATGGATTACTATTTTGGATCCTTGAAAATTCTCAAGTTGAAAATTCAAATTAAGTATTGAGCTTAGGTCCAATTAGTTTTTAATTTAATTTTTGGGTCGACTTTTGGGCCATAAATAATTGTCAATTTATCACTTTATGAATACTTTAAATTATTGTTTATAATATTATCGCTCTAGATATCATGATATGATAAACAGGATGCATATCATCGTACACTAATTTTTCTTTTATTAATTTAATTTAGATTAAATTTTTTTGGATGAAAATTTCGTAATAATTAAATTGCATATTAATTTGATTAATGTGAATAGTTGATAATTATTTATATTTTTCTTGATTATTAAATTTAAAGTAAATTTATTTGGAAGGAGATTTTTTAATAATTAAACTGTATGTTAATTTTATTTATTTGAATAGCTGATAATTATTTAAAAAATTCTTGATTAATTTAATTTAGATTAAATTTATCTTGAAGGAAATTTTGTAATAATTAAACTATATATTAATTTGATTAATGTGAAATGTGGCAATTATTTATGATTAAAATTCATTAATTTAAAATATTGAGTGAAATGGGCATTTATTTAAATAAAAGTCTAAGGTCTCATTTGATCAACCCATAAGCAAATTAACGCACTTGCCTCGTGTCGATAATGCAACGAACTCCCTATAAGAGGGCCACGTAGTTCGAATTGTTTGGTTGGATTTTCCTATGATAGGACCGTCTAAATAAAACATAATTTGACATCATACTATAGACGGTGAAATTATTTTCATGTCCTTAGAGATTGAGACAAATGCTATACATTCAAATCGAGATCATCAGCAAACCTTCTATAGATGCTCTTATTTATGATGTTGGTGACCAAATAAAATGATACTAGACTAATATAGAAATTGTTATCAGATATGATTTATCTAGTAGGAGGGTTTCAACTTGATCAGTAAACACAGTGACATTTCCTATAGAGGGGTCTGCTGAATCACAACGATCAAATAATTGTTACATTATTGTAGTTAGATGGATTTACATGTGCATTCATGCATCATATGTTAAATTTTTATTTGCTACTCAATTTTAATATGCAACAAATGATTATTTTTATGTGAAATATTACTTGACTAATTTTTCTGTTATTCTAAAACAAAACCAACTAATCTAAAAAAATTATGTGGACTGAAAACGTAATTTGATATTTCTGCTCAATGCAGAAAAACTTAATTTTGTGCTTCAGGGATGTCTTGATAGACCTACAAAGACCATATAAAAAGTCCGAAAATTTGAATATATTGAGTGGAAGACTGTAGACAAGATGGCTAGCTATTTTATTTTGACTTCAATGTCAAACATGTTACAATAAAATGCTTGAAAGTCAGAGTAGCTTCCATAACATATTCCAAACTCTTCAGGGCATGTTTGGTCATCAAAATGGGAAGACAGATAATTATGTTTTTGCACACTTATTTAATACCTAAATATGCTTATTATTGATGAAAAAAGTGGATATCGACTCTAAGTCATAAACCTCAAATGAAAAGAGAACAAGGCAAAATGGAGTAAAATGGGACGAAAGGCATACAAAAATTGTGAAGTTGAGACCAAAATGCGTAAGTGCAGAAAGTTGAAGGACCTTGGATGCAATTTATGGAGGGAGTAAATGAAAAAAGCCTAAATTTGATGACCAAATTGCACAAGATTAGAGCTAAGGGTCATTTAGTGCAAATTACTAGAGGACTTGTGTGCAAAAGAAAAAGAAAATTGGAATGAAATGATTCATTTTGGCGTAGAGATGGGTACATAAAAAATTTGGGATCATTTTTATTGTTTGTTCAAAATATAGGGACTTAGATGCAAATTCTCTAGATTTTTAAAGTTAAAAACCGGCAGCCTTATTCTGTCTCCTTTCTTCTTCAATTTTTCATCTCTTTCTTTTCCTTCCTTTTCTTTTCTTTTTCTTTCTTTCATCTTTCTTTTCTTTTCCTTTTCATTTTCTTGGTATTTTTGGAGCAAATCATAAAGCACAAGGAAAGTATATTCAAGGATGTAGAGAGATTTTGGAAATATCAAGTTCAGGCCTTTAACAGCTTCAAAAATCCAACAAAAATGGTTGTATCTCGAATCTTGTATTTTCTTTATTAATATCTTCTAGTTGCAATGTATTATATAAAATATTCCCCTTTTTATCATATGTTAACATTGGCTAAATATTTGTTTTGGATTTATGGTAGTAACTTAAATTGGCTTGGATTAATTTCAATATTTGCTTTTTAATGTCCACTTCATATTTGCATTGCTTCTTCAAAATATTTAACTAAAGATGGATATTTTTAAAATTCCTTTCCATTGTGCTTTATCGAGTATGAACAGTTTTCCAACACACTGATATTAAGAACGACATGGAATACAGTATGACTTTCATCTAAAGCATTAGGTACAAAGGTATCAAAACCAAAGGTTTATATGTTTTTGAAAACTTAGCCCCTGTTCGACGGCTTACTTTCAAAACTCATTTTTATTTTTTTACATATTCATTTGTAATACATTCGCATAATAAAATATTTTACACGTAAATTTATAACTTTCCTTTTTTTTAACCGCACATTCTAGAGCCCCAAAATTTCTAGTTGTGTTGCATATAATTTACTTGTCAATTAATAGGAATGTCATGTCTAGTAAATCTATATGCAACTCCATTTGCTATGCCTAATAGTTAATTTGCATTATATGTTTTTTCCTTAATAGTCGAGGGATCAAAGAGAAAATAAATAAATTGTAAATGAACTAGTATGCATATTCATTTCCTTCATAATTTTCGGTCAATACAGTTTTGGGAAAAGTGAAACAGCTATAACCATGATTAATAATATTAATTATTACAAATCCAATTAAGGTTATAGTTATACAATTTGACTAGGATGTTGATATTATTTATCACAAATTCAATTAAGATTATTCAATTTGACTAGAATGCTTTGGAAATCAATGATATAAATATATTATATTTATCATAAATTAATTTTGCTTATCACCATTTAAGTTTGTAGTTTAGTTAAAATTTAATTATTAGTCAATTTAGGATAACCATTCATGTTTAGACAAGTCATACGAGTATTTTATGTATTGGATATTTAACACAATTGAACCAATTAATTAGTCATTATCTACATAATCGAGGATAATAACTAATTGGTTATGATACAATCCTAATCCTAATCAAAATACCTTAATATATAAATACCAACACCATGCACATATGTTTGCCACAAAACCCATTCTTTAACTTTTGTTTCATTCTTTAAAATTTCAGCATAAATCCCTCTCTATTTACAAATTTCAGGTAAAAAATAGCACATTGGACAGAGGTGGATGAGATGTGCCGAACCAATGGATTATTGTCGCAACGTGTCTTATTTGTTGAATTTTATTAGTATGGAGTAACATAATAATTTTTAATTAGTCCTAGTTCAATTTTTATTCACTATGTCATTATATTAAAATTTATTTTTTGATGAAGTTAAGAAATTCATATCTAGCAATGCATCGAGTTGCTAGAATTCAGGGCACTACACGTATTCTCCACAAATGTTACACCCCATTTCATACTAGTCAAAGGTTAATATTATTTATTCAAAGTCAAATGTTTGACTGGTCAAAGTCAAATTCAAATAAGGACTTAAATGAAGTAAATCATTTTAGTGGGATTTGAATTGACTAAATTGTTTTTGGGGGGTTTATTTTACAAATTGACAACATTAGAAGGTTTAAGATGGATAAAATTTAAATTTTGGGAAATACTTATTAATTATTAAAAGTTAGATGACTTAATAAGATATTATATGAAGTTTGGAGGACTTGATAGCAAAATGGTTTAATGGTGGATTACAAGTGGCACTTTGCATGCCATTTCTTCATTTTCATATTACATACATACACACAAGAAATCTGAGGAACGAAGTGGGGCAAAAAAAAAAAAAAAAATCGGCAAAAAGAAGGGAAGAAAAGAGAAGAAGGGAGGGCAAAAAAAAAAGGAAAAAGATGTTATTGAACAAGATGATAATTGGACTCAAGTACAAGGTTCATCCTTTCTTACATTCTATTCCAAGAGGTAAGAAAACTCATTGTTATTCAATATTGTTAGATTTGGATTTGTAATTAGTGGCCTAACTTAAAAGATTTGGAAGAAAGAATAGATAATGGAGTTAGATATATGTTAAAGTATTATGAAATGGGTTTGTAAATTAAAGCCTAAATCTTTTATGTTTATAGTGTATATGATATAAAATACTTGATTTATGATGTATTACAATGAGATATGGAGTTAAGGTTGGATTTTTGTATTTTTTTTAATTAATTTTCGAGCAAAATTCATGCATAGCTATATTTTTGAAATTCTGCCCAGAAAGTGCCATTTCTGTCAATGGTTTTGGTGGCAGATTTCAATATACAGAAATTGGTGCTAGATTTCTATATTCTGGAATTTTAGTGCTATTTTTGTCAAACCTTGGATTTCCATATTTTTAAAGGTTTGAATGAATTTATATGACAAATATTGAAGTCTACGTATCGAACTAAATATGTATAAGGTTTGTATAGTATATATATAAAGTAGTGATTTTAAGAAATTATAGTGATTTAATGGATTTGATGATGTTTGGTGATTTATTAGTAAATAATTAAAGAGATGAAAAGTTAAAGAAATAGAGAGGCAAGAATAAATATAGAAGTTAGGGGAACTACATGGTAGATTTGTAGTAGTTTAATTGTTAGATTTTGATTTGAGTTATTATATCGTTATTTCAAGTAGTGGCATGAAAGTTTGGAAATGCCCATCAATTTAGTCGGATTGCTATCCATACATACATCTGTGAGTGGAAAACTTATATATTTTCAAATAGTAATAAGGTACTTATACTATTACATTACGTGTGATTATGCAAATTATTTGTTTAACTACATAATTAATATGGAAAGATTCTTTCACTATGATATATGTAGAATTTAAAGTTTGGATATCGATTTGTGAGTTGGAATGTAAGACATATGTGATATTGAGATCGACCAGAAAAGTACCCATGATTATATACTTCTTCTAGTTCACAGAGGAGTCTTGGCCGTGTTATATCCTACACAGAGGGGTCTTGATCGGATACTGGTCTTGATCGTGTACATATAGTTCACAGAGGGGTCTTGATCGTATTCTAGAATTGATTACCAGAGGTCTTGAGATTGACTTTCGTTCACGTAGGAGGCCAAAGGCCAGTGGTGAAAGTGCTTAGCCCGAGGGGCAGATTACATATTTTAGTCAGAGGAAACATTTTTGGTGGATCACATATGATATGATAAGATGATGATATAGATATCAGCTGATGACTATATCATGGATATGAGATGATATTTACAGAGCTATGAGAATGTCTCATTTTTTGGCTATAAATTTTATGAGACTATCATGTGTAATACTAAACGATATGAACTTGATGTCTATGTATGAGAAAAATGTTTAAATGAGAAAGTATAATTATTTTCGAACTCTTCAACTCACTGAGTTATAAACTCATATTTTTCCACAATATTTCTTACAGGTAGTATTGGTCCCCTGATAGCTTGAGGAGCCTAGTGGTTTTAGAATTAGAGTCATACGACATATTAAGTGATGTGATTCATTTTGGTAAAACATGAAGTAATTATTCCGGGCCCATTGCATTATATTTTTCATAAATATTTGATTTTGGTGCATATTTTGTAGTAAGTCATAATTAGGTTTGGTGGTGGATCTGATATCTAGTCAGCGTCTATCGTCGATGCACGTCACGTTTCTAGTCCATTAGGGTGATTCGGGATGGGGCGTGTCAGAGTGGTATCAGATCATGGTTTATAAAGTTTTGAAAGTCTTTTGTAGTTCATGCATTGGCATATCATGCATATTTGTATGGTCATATGTCGTGGTGGCGAAAATCACAGGCTCTCAAGCTTAAAATGTATGGGACCAAAAATGATAAAAAGATATTTTTAACAGATCCAAAAAGACTAGTATGTAAATATGATAGTTGCAATGATCCGAAGGTTGGAAAATGTTATTAGTTTTGGGTTAGAATTATGGTATATGTAACATATTAAGAGTTGGACAGATTTTAATGATTTTACAAGTTGTTTATGTATCAGCATTTAAAGTGATAGATGGTACAACCACTTAATTATCAATTTATATGTCGAATTACTTGATATAGTTTGCATGACAAATAAAAGGAAATGAGATGCTAACAATTAGTGAGGAATTTTAATTATCTAGGGTGATTCCAATTACTTTGATTATTTATAAGATGTTGATTATAAGGGATGTGAAAAAAATGATATACTTCATCATGATTACTTATTATGGGATAATTTGTTACTCAAGAAATAGAATTGAATGGATATGTGCATTCATGTTTTGGAATTTATTGAGTTTGGAAAATTAACATATGAAATCTTGATAATATATTGATGTATGAAATGTTCACGGGATAAATATGAGGGTTATTATTTAGTAATGCTAAGGAAAAATTGACAAAAATTAAATGTTTTATGTCCTGCGATATGACGATAAATAATAAGGTTACATGATCATAACATGATATAGTGAATAACAAGTAAATGAATGTTACGGTTGTCCTATAACGAAATAATGAGATGATGTATTTGGATTATTAAGTTAATTGGTTTTGCCATGACCATTTGTTGGATTATTATGTTATCTTATATACAATTTGGAAACTATGAGCCAAATTTTGAAGTTAAGGTGAATTTAATGAAGTTTTAGTGATGTAAATTTTGAGTTATTTTCAATTGTATTTTTAGATTTCATGAATAAAATATTTTATTCTTCTCGAAATTTACACGTTATGGAACATATGCATAATATGTTGGATAGCTTAAAGTCTAAGACGATCATCATGTAAATTTTATTAAATTATGGAAAGGTATCTTTAGGTTATAGTCTTAATTGAAGGTCTTTGTGCGATATACAAGAAAGCTTATGCATTGGTGATAGGTTGATGGCCTCTTTATGGAATAAGAGTATAGAATTATCATGGATTAATTGTTATAATTGTCTCTTCATATAAAGAAAGAGCACCAAAATTTGTGTAAATTTAAGGAGGTAAAAAGTGTTGCTATCAGATTAAATTCTAAGGAAACATTTACTCTTGTATCAAAAGTTGATGAGGATTTGATTTATGATAATGGATTGTGTTAAGGTTTAGAATGTGTTTTGAAGTAAAATGATGAATTATGGATTATACAATAGATTATTGAAGAGGCATGATTAAAACATGATTTATAGTTGATTATATTGGAGTTGAGTTTAAGAATTGTGGTGTTATCACATGGCAGGAGAGAACAATACTTATCGCTTACAGGAGTTTAAGGTATATTTTTATTCAAAAGAGCTAAACTTGAAGTTGTGTATATATTATTATTGGGTGATATAGATTAAAGGAAAAGAATACCATATTGAGCTATTTCAACTATTGTGGGTATAATTGAAATTTTAGAAAATCATGAACAATTGAAATTTTGTAAATATTGTCAATTTAGAATGGGAGTGGTTACCCTTAAATTTTTTTTTTTCATTTGGGGTTTCCAAATACATAGAATGGAGACAAAATGGTATTTAGATCATTGATGATAAATCGACAAAAGTTACAGGATTATTTTTAAATAATATAGTCAGTTCATGAGATACATTACTAAACTATATATGGATAAGATAGTGATTTATATGGAGTTCAAGTATCTATCTTTCGCTGATATAGGGAGTTACAGAACTAAAGTACATTGTGCAATTTCTTTTAATAGAATGCCAGAGAATATAAGTATGAGTTTAGAAAATATGTTGTCAACGCATGGGTTGCTATTTAATGGGAACCGAGATACCTAGTTATTGAGACAAAAGTTGGAAAATAAGTTATTAAGGTGAATTGGAGAAATCATTCAAGATTAGGCATTATGGTAGATTAAATGTGTGGGCTACATATTTATTGGTTTGAATCCTAGCCGAATGAATTTCGAGGACGAAATTCTTTGAGGGAGGTAAGATTGTTACACCCCATTTCATACTAGTCAAAGGTCAATATCATTTATTCAAAGTCAAATATTTGACTGGTAAAGTCAAAGTCAAATAAGAACTTAAATGAAGTAAAACATTTTAGTGGGATTTGGATTGACTAAATTATTTTTGGGGGGTTTATTTTACAAATTGACAACATTTGAAGGTTTAAGATGGATAAAATTTAAATTTGGGGAAATGCTTATTAGTTAATAAAAGTTAGATGACTTAATAATACATCATATGAAGTTTGGAGGACTTGATAGCAAAAGGGTTTAGTGGTGGATTACAAGTGACACTTTGCATGCCATTTCTTCATTTTCATATTACTAGTCGCTGTCACGTGCTTTGCACGAATTTTGTATTTATCGTATTTTTATTAGCGTATGAATTTTAGTTTTTGGAAATTTTTGAAGTAATATCTAGAAATATTTTCATGATATAAGAAAAGGATTGCAAATTATTTTTACAATTGTAACAGCATTGTGTTATCTTGAAAAAATATGCTTATATATTTTATGATTGAATAAGAAATATACGAGGTTATAAAAACTATTTTACATGTATTCTTTGATAGTGTTGATATGATTGAGTTGAATGTGAAGATTATATTTCTAAATTTTGTGTAATTCACTATTGAAAAATTGAAGATTGAGCACAAAATTATAAGTCGACTTGCATATTCATATGCGTTTTATATTTTGTCATTCATATATTTTAATATTTATTTTATACTTATATTGAAAAAATAAAAATTTCAAATTTTTTTCTAACATTCGGTTTGGTAAGTGAATGTATGGTGTACTGCATTCTCGGTATTTGTAAGTATAAAAATCGGTATATATGGTAAGCTACAAATACGATAGGTAGCATGTACGGTAAACTGTAAATATGGTAGACAACATATACGGTATTGAAATTTATTGTAGTGGACGAAACCGTATTCATTCATACCATATATGCACTTTACATATCATATATGCAACATACTGTATTTACAGCATACCGTATTTGCATTATATCGTATTTACACATATTGTCTTTAGATATCATATTTGGTAGATATTGATTTTTGTACATACCTATATGCACTTTACATACCGTATTTATGCATACCGTATTTGCAGCTTACCGTATATGCAATAAACTATATTTACAGCATACCGTATTTGCATCATACCGTATTTATAGCATACCGTATATATAGCATACCGTATTTGCATATATTGTCTTTAGATACCGTATTTGACAGATATTGATTTTTGTAATTCAATATTGTTTTCTTTTTTATAATTGTATTTTCGGAAATTTAAAAAAAAAGGGTGATTATGAAATTGTCAATTTTTAAATGTGTTTTTTTGTTGAAGATAAAATTTTTTTTCAATGCTATTTGTATGTGTGTGTGTGTGTGTATCGTAAATTTATTAGCCTTCTTCCATTGAAACTTAATTACAAGAATCCACCAAAGCTAAATGTCTACATTAACTTTTCTAGTAGATTTGGGAATTATTGAAGAAATCTTAACTATATTCTTGACTTTCAAATGCCATCCTTTGAAACATTCTGATCTCTGTAGATTATTTCCTTATAGTAAAAATTCCACTTTGGCCAAAGTATTATTCCGTTGTTCAAATTTGTTAACTCATCCCCATGTATCACATTGTATGTTAAACCAAAATCTCATTCTAGCAACCAGGATAAATCACCCCATCTTGTAGAGGTTGATTGACTTACTATAATTTATGACGAGTTGTCATAACTCAAACTCAACCTAACTTAACTGTAATCAAGTTATAAAGTAAAAAAGGAATGGGTAAGAATGGACTCGCCTTCCACACCAATTTCAAAATAGAGTTTATTGTAAAAGAAAATAAAAGAAAAAAATTAGGATCTTCTCCAAACTCTACGGAGAGTTTGGCTTCCACCATTTTCAAAATGAGTTTATGGTGAAAAAAAATTATGATGTTTTCCAAATTCTCCGGAGAGTTTGACAGTTTGGACAAACTCTCTATTGTAAATAATAATAATAATAAATAAATAAATAAATAAATGCTTTGCACGAATTTTGTATTTATCATAGCTTTATTAGCGTATGAGTTTTAGCTTCTAGGAAAGTTTTTGAAGAAATATCTAGCATTATTTCCATGATATAAAGAAAATTGTTGCAAAATATTTTTACAGTTGCAACAGTAAAAAAATATGCTTAAGGTTATACAAAGTAAATGTGAATTTTTCCTTCCAGACAAAAATTGTATGCTACTTGAATATATAATAATTCACATCATTTCTCTCGTATACATCATTAAACAAATAGCTGCATTTATGCTTTGACACGATAAATGTGCTAGAGTTGACATAATACATAATAAGTAAATGTTGAGTCAGAAAAATGAATTTTGAATGGTACATTCATAAATTATGCTTGGTGAGTGTGTATTAGCATTTCTTAGCCATATCTGGACCTAGTCTACAGTTATACATGTGTCCATCAAGGCAATGAATTAATGGCATTGGCACATAGGAAGGTAAATAAATTTTTCCCAATACCTGTTTTTTCTATAGAAATGGAACAGCATCTAATGCTTGAACATAAAGCAATTTATAACAAACACACACACACACAAAAAAAAAATAGTATAGGATCCACCTCTCACAATCCGAATACTCCTCTTGCAACTCCATGATTTTGACTCAACAATCCGAATACTCCCCCTACAGTAGATATTGTCCAGGAAGTTGAAATTGTTGTGCGGAGTGTTCCATTGTTATCTATAGAATTTTAAAAAAAAAATCATTAATTACAATTAATGCATTTAGTCTAATTACTAATTTAAAAAAATAAATAAAATGTGAGACGTGTGGTGCGGAAGCATGCGAAAACTCAGTTGCGAGCAGAGTTTTCGCACCTCACGTTGCACTTTTTTTTAATTAGTAATTAGACTAAATGCAATAGTAATAATTAATGATTTTTTTAAAAAATTCTATAGATAACAACAAATCTTTTGTTTGGTTGGTGAAAAAATAAATGAAATAGTAATGATTTAAAAAACCAATTATTGCTTGCTTGGAAGTTTTTGTTTCATATGGGTGGTAAAGTCAAGATATTCACGTGAAACTTCTGAAAAGTTGTTTCACGTGAATAAAAGAGAAAAATAAAATAAAAAGAAAGGTCATTCTACTGAAGTTCAGTTTTCTTTCAGCAAAACTTTTAGTAGTATTCTTGCAGTTGGATTTTTCATCTTTCATCCCAAAATCTCAGGAAAACAAATTACAAGGTAATGTTTAGTTTTCAGGATTTTTTATTATTTTTGTTGTAGTTAATTTGTTTTGCTCCTAATGTGAATGTGAAAAATTTTATTTTCTACAGATTTTTGTTGTGTTAATATGGTCTAACTGAATTTTGATTGCTAATTTTTTTGAGTTTATACTGTCTTCTTTTATTTTAAAACATCAATGTTTTGTTTTGTTAAGTATGTTAGGTTGAATAAAGCTTGATTCTTTAGATTTCCCAGTAGAAAAGTTTTGTATCTTTTACCCGTATGAATATAAGCTCAAAACCTTCATGAATTCAAATTTTCTGGGAATTTGGGCTATGATGACAACTTGCTTGTATTTATTGATTGCAAGAGTCGAGGGATATAACACTTATTGATAATTTCTGGTTTCTTTGTAAAATGGAGCAAAGATATAATTAACTTTAGATTTGATACAACTAAAACTATGTTATCTTGATTTACATTATTTATTGTTAAAAGATGCTTCACTTAATATAAAACCAAAAATAATTTGAATATTTTGTTTAGATAATCTTATTAGAGCACTTTTGATATATTTGCTTATAGTTTAATTGATTTCTCTTTAAAATCAACCAATCCCTCCAAATCTCATGTGATTATCTACAACTATATATGTTGAGGTAAATTGTTTTATAGCAGTAAATATTTATCTATTAATTATTTATGTGGATAAAGTGGAAAATATTTGTGTAAGACATGTTTTAATTTTTATTTGTAATCACAATTTCTCCAAATATTAGTTTGTAAATAAGTTTTGTTATTTCATACAGATGTCTCTAGATTATGTCTTGTCTCAAGACCAATGGTTCTGTGCTACTGTTTGTCAATATCCAAATCATCAATACGTTAGAGATTTGATAAAATTGTTACAAATAGACGAACGAGCATTATTAATGTACAATAATTTCCATGGATTTCTATATGGATTTATGTATAGAGACAAAGAGCAACAATTTAGTAGCAAGCTGATACATGAATTCATAATGAGAATTGTCAATTCCGGTAAAAATATTGAAGTGTGGGTAAGATTTGATGACCATCTTGCCCATTTTGGAATGCAAGAATTCTGCTTAATCACTGGACTACCTTGCCACGAACCATCTATCAATCTTGACTTTAGTAATCCTTGGCTTAGAAACCAGTATTTTAATGGTGTGAAAAGGATTTCTATGAGAATGCTCCATGATGCCTTCAATTCATGTAAAGATTGAGAAGATAAATTCAAATTTGGATTCGCTATGTTGATAAAGTGTGTTCTCAAACCAACTGAAAGACATATTGATTACAGAATGCTGGGTATGGTTGGGCAGTTTGACGATCTTCTTTTGTATCCATGGGGCCGGAAGGCATATTTTGTTTTGTTGAATTCATTGCAACAATCACACTTTGGAAGAATACTAAGAATGCAAAAGGCTAAGCAAAGGGAGTGTAAATATTCGCTACATGGATATCCTTTTGCTTTTTAGGAATTTGTTTTTTACTAAATTTTTATGTTTTGTTTAGTTTAATGTTGTATATATTTAATATTTATCTTCAATTTCATTTTTCAGTTTTGTATATACGAAGCATTTCCCAAGATTGGAAAGAAATTTGAACGAAGGAGATACAAGACATTACAAATTTCAAGAATGCACAAATGGAAGCCGAGGCAAATATTGACAGACAAAATTGTAAAACAATATTTGTCTACACACGAGGTATGGTAATTATATGAAAATTTATACATTTAATTATTCTACTATACTATAGTATAGAATTCTAATATTTTATTACGTTTATAGATTCGAGTCATTGCGGTATTGCAACCAACAAAAGAAGAATTGCAAACATTATGGTACACAACTCTATCGTTACCGTTGGACAATAAACACACTATATTAGACGGTATTGCCGGTGGAGAGCTTGGCAACATTGTACCACAAATTCCACATAACAAGCAAACAATTAATGCTGATGATGCTGGTACTTCTAGAACACACCCTTTAGTTGGAGTGGAGCCAAATTATACTTCTGCTGTTGACTGTAATTATGTCACAAAAGAACAGATGGAAGAAATGTTCACTATATATAGACAATATGTATCTGGTTTGTATGATGATTTGAAGGCACACATGATGGAAGAATCAAGAAAACAATATGATGAATATCTTGAAAACCAGAAGGGAATGTTTGAAGAACAGTAAAAATGGCATAAACATTAATATGAACAGCTACACTCAACTTATCAATCAAGTATATAATCTACATATATGGATAGTCAAGCTTTCTGCCAGGATTTTTTTGGTCGACAGATGGCTGAACAATCAAGAAGACAAGAAAGTAATTACCAAGCAATTGCTGACAATCAGAAAGAATTTTTTCAGCAACAACAAAAATGGCAGGAAGATCACCATCAGGAAATGCAATCTCACATGCAATCTTACGTGGACAACATTTTAACTTCGATGAGATCTTACTTTGAAGAACGAAACAACAACATGCTGAATGGAATGGGTGATATGGAAGCTATTGTTGGTTGTTTACAAGAAGATATTCCTGGCTCCAGCAGTAAAATTCGTGGCAAGAAAGTAACATCTGAACAAACTCCTCAAATTGATATGTCCACGAAAGAGATGTATAATAGGAAGATAAAATCTTCAGATTTTCCTCTCGAAGACTATTCTATGGAGAGATATTTATCAGTTCATCAATGGGTGGTGGTGAATAAATTGGGGTAAAAAGCCTAACTCTAACTTATTAGTTATATTGTATTTATTTCACACTGATATAAACTATGATCTACAGTAGATATTCGGATCTTGGAGGCAATATGTATGGAAGAGACACACTATACAATATACTTGAAGACTAAGATATTAGCATTACGGTTATTGAAGCTCACAAATTATAATTATTTTCAATTTACATTTGACATATAATTTATATTTATTTATTGTATTAGACTATAGAGATGGAGTTAAAGTTATTGAAGCGATTGATTAAAGAAAGTTGTACATTCCTCTCTAAACAACATGGAATTTTGGACTTCAATTTTGAAGCTGAATGCGATCACCAATTGATGTGACAAAGAACTTTAAAAGAAGGAAGTTCTAGTGTAGATCATCGTCAGATAGATTTCACTGTATTAAAGAATTACATAAGTGGCAATTTGCCATAGCACAGTCATCCATTGATAGCATACAACTATTTATTAATTCCATGTTCGTATCCAGGCGATTTTAATTGTTATCTTCTTATTGTTAATTTCCGTTAGTAAAAATTTCAGATATATGGTTGCAGTAATGACGTCCACACACCAACAGAAATTAGGAAACAAGTACATACAGTATATGAAATATTTCAAAAATTATTGACAAATTCTGAATTTTGTTCCAGTAGACCTGATTTAAGAAAGCACAGAAACAATCAGCTTAAATTGGAGATTATGTCTCACTTGCCTTGCGCAAATAATGGGTAAGTACTTAAGGCATTTAAATTGTTTATTATTTACTACTATATTTAATTTTTTTTAATTTTGATTTTTATATTCATTATTAGTTCAGTCTAACAAAAAAAATTGTATGTAGACCACAAACTATAGACTTTTTCTCCTCAAATACATAGAATGCTTTCTTCTAAAATATCCATTAGAGACAATTGATTTGGAGAGAATGAGACTATACAGATGGAAAATTGTGTTTGTTACAATGAATATTTTTTAGATCACCGTACGTCGTGATTGTAATTGTAATTGTGATGTAAAGGATAATTTAAATCCACATCCTCAATGTTGAGAATGATTGCTATGTAATAAGTAAGTTTTTATCAATTTGAAATTATTTTTCCTTCTTGTTTTTAATTCATATATATATATATATATATATATATATATATATATATATATATATAATAGAAAAAAAGAATAATAAGAATAATTATATGGTGAGAAATTATGTTCTTTGATTAGTATTTTGTGGGTGTAGACATATATTGGGTTGATGAATTGTCATTAAACTCTTATTTTTGTTGCTAGGAAAATTGGAAATTTCATATTTTAGTCTTTGGAATTTTTTCGACTAATCGAAAGTAAAAGAAAGACAAAAAATAGAAATGCTTTAAAAGCCTTTGTTCACATTTGTGAAATTACCTGTTTTGCTATTCAACCATACAATAGAGTTGAAGCATAAATTATGTAGGTATTAGCCTACATACATCATTTGTAAACAAGAATGTACTTGGCAATTTTGAAATAAAATTATACTAACGAAGAAAACAAAAGTCAAGACTAATTCCAGAAGAAAAATAGAAATGCCTTAGGAAATAGAAACGTCTTCATTAGTGTTGTTGCCATTTTTCATTACTGTTGTTGACATTTATGAAATTACTACTTTGCTATCCAACCATACAAAAGAAATTATGTAAATATCAGTTTACAGACATCATTTGTCAACAACAACATGCTTGGCACTTTACTAAGGAGGAAAAGAAAAGCCAAGAATAATCCTAATCAAAAATTGCACTTGTCAACAACAACATGCTTGTGCATTTGTAAATAAGAGCTTCTCTGCTGCTTCCCAATTGCACTTGCATTAAGTAAGCCTGTGGCATCTGACAATTGCACATATGCTTGAGCCCTAAAATGTATTTGGTATACACTCAGAAAAGATCAAGACAATTAAAGAAAGTATGTATATCCATATTATATCCATGTATTGAATTTTCTTTGACCCTAGTAAATGTAGTTAATAAGGTGAAAGAATCTCAAGACATTTAGAACAAAATTAGTAAACGTGGATAGTGGCGATCGTGGGTAGAGATGCAGGAATAGGAAAAAAGAATAATAAAATAAAATCTATTTCTTCTACATACCATTTCGTCATCTATTTTACTTCGATGAAAGGTGTATTTATGAAGAAAGTAGTACGGACTTTTGTGGACAATTTCAAACTTGCATATATGTGCAAATTATCACATATATATGCTGTATTATATGCTGATATGATGTAATGTAAAACATACCAGCAACTAAACAAATAACACATACCAAAGAAAGACGTAACTCTAAGATGTGTTGCAAAGATGATTGGTTTTTCTCAATATTTTCTGCTATTACTACACATTCTCTATCAACAAAGGAATCCCAAAGTGTAGGCATCATTATTTTGAAATTTTTGTCCAGAAGCAATACTTCTTGTACCCGTGTTTGGTTGCCATCTTTTGATTGAATCATTCGTTTAGGAGTCATATCAATTGCAACCGCAAGTATATCTAAAAATATAAATTTTAAAATGACTCTCTGCTTATTTTTCTAAATATAATAACTAATAAATAATTCAATAATTCAAGATAACATATCATGGAATAACAAAAAATATACATTTCTTACTTATATCAGCATTCGTATCCATATATTCTTCTGCTTCATGAAAAGCTGTCAGCTGATATGTTGAAAACAGAAATTCCAGATTATCTTTATTTAGTTCAACAAGACGAGTTCGTCCAGTTATAGTCCAATGATAAGATCCTATCGAATATTTGTAGTTTCCCGTATTATTTTTCACATAAGCTTTTGAAATGGCCCAAAACAAGTTGATCCTCAAAAGCACTAATATTGGAATCATGTAAGGTAGCTTGGATAATATTTCCCTAGAAAATGAAAATGAAAATGAAAAACGATGAGAAATTTCTTTGTTATCTGATTATATATGAATGAGAAGTCTTAATAGTTTTTGTTTTGAAGTTGAAGCCAACTTTTATAACTAACAATAAGAAGAGTTACCTGAGTATCCATCAACACCAGATGTTGATATCTTCCATTACCTTGTTTAGAAGGTTTTGGTGATTGTTTTTGGACAACAATGACCTTGGCTTTCCACTTCTCGTTGTTTGAGACAATTTCTGGTATGAATTTGTATTCTTCTTCTTCTATTTCATCTAAATCTAAAATAAATAATATGTCAGATGTAGTCGGAGTAGAGCAAAAGATTTATGAGGATGGTAATCTCAGAAGGGAAATGAAATGGTTTAAATAGATATAGTATAATTTGTCAAAGTTTAAAAAAAATTCGATAAAATCAGTAAAGTATGGCCAAGTAAATCAGTTGATTGATTAACCTGAAATTTTTATCAAGTATATTATATAAAAGTACATTCTAGAGTATAATGTATGGGAATGGATTAGTCTGTGTATGATGAAATGTATAAGTATATAAATAGAGAGTAATGTAAAAAAATGAATTAGTTTGGTACAGCAAAATCTGTAAGGTATGGGATAGCAAAAAAGATATAGATATATATACCAGTATGGTGAAGGCATGGCAAGCAACTCACGATAGTAAACAATTAATAATAATTAATTATTTAGTAAACAATAATTTCAATCAAAAAACAAAAGGGGAAAAAATTTTGCTCTGCAACAATATGGAGACTTTGCACTATTTGGAACATTAAAAAGGAAAAAAGAAAAAAAAATCACTCTTGTGTGCAAGGGAAATGAAATGGTTTAAAGTTTAAAAAAAAGAAGATAAAATTGGTGATGTATGGCAAGTTATATGTAAGTATATTCTAGAGTATAATGTATTGGAATGGATTAGTCTAAATGAAATTTGCAAATATATAACTACATAGTAATGTATGGGAATAGATTAGTTTACCACCAGTAGTATTGTATGTATACCTGTGTAAAATTCAGAGGAAGAGGTATGACAAGTATCTCAAGACATAAATAATTAATAATAAATAATAATTTCAATCCAAAAGAAAATAAAAGGAAAAAAATTTAAAAGAAAAGGGAAAAAAAATTTGCTCCGCACTGTACGGAGTATTTCCGTCCCTTTTGTTTTGATTTAAATTTTTATTTATTTCCTTCCCTTTTGTTTTGATTTAAATTTTTAATTGTTCAATAATTGTTTTACTGAGTAATCAAATAATTTGAATGATATATTAGCCTTTTTTTTGTAGTCTTAATCATAGCAAATTTCCTCCGCACTTAACCTTAGCAAAGTTGCTCTGCACAGTGTGGAGCATTCTAACTAGTGCTCCGCACTGTGCAAAGCATTTGCCTTTTTTTTTTTTGCGATTTAAATTATTAATTATTTACTTTGTCAGTAAACAAACAATTAATTGCCATATTAGACCATATCAAACCAATTGGACATATTTATTGTATAACTAAACTATTCTTTTGTTAATTACATAAAATTATACTTTTATTTCTTTTTAATCTCATTAGTCACTTTTTTTTTTTAATTTCAATCCACCATTTAGCACTTTACATCTTAGTAATAAAATTCATTTTTAACTAAATCTAGCAGACGTATCTAAAAAATAATCCCGGGAAGAGTGTTTTGTCTGAACTATTTTGTCCATTTTTTACTTTGTCTATTTCTATATTCCTACCCCGTGAAATTGCTGTCAAATCTTCTCTCAAAAAAGGACAAGTATTGTTTAATTTAAATAGCTTCTCATACCATTTATTCATACCTAACCAATTTACATATCTTTACCTACCAAGCTTTCCTCAAAAAAATCAGGTTTAATCTAGTGTTTCTTTCTTGATTCTTTTACTACAATTGCTTCAAAATAAATTGGTAGTTTTAAATGATATATAATTTTCAATCTTTAATTGTGTTAAAAATCATACATACTGCAGTTTATCAACAAAAAAACGGATGTGCCACATAGGTTCTTCAAAATTATCGATGTTTCTCTAAATCATAAATCAGTTTGGCAAGTTATATAATAATATCTTCTTTCATTTTATATTTGTATGAATATTTTATTTACTGCCTATATTTTTTTCATAAATGTAGATGCTTCCTACATCTTTTGTCAATTGCTGAAGACACGAATTAAGTGATAGAGTACGATTAACTTCGTATGATGGTATAATTGTAACAATACAGTTACAAACAATTGATGGAAAAATATATTTGACTAATGGATGGGAGCAATTTTTTTACCATCATAACTTATAGGATGGTTTTGTTGTAGTAGTTGAATATAATGGAAATTCAACGTTCAATATGAGGATATTTGATCATTTTAGATTAGATGTTACATATGGCTCTGATGTTGGAGACGACGAGGCTTTACATCTGAATAATCTTGCATTCGAAGTAACACTGATGCTCAATCAGAACAATGATTGAGAAATTGTAGGCTATCTTTAATATATCATTCTATATTTACCTTTTTCACATTATTTTAGTCTTAACATCAGCATCCATATTTTTTCAAAATTTATACCAGGAATATGTGCGGAATGTTTGGCTCCATGACTCTCTACATCACTTCTGGGATATCACTGCAAATTCAAGACCAAACAGTGTGATACGCCGTCTTACTGTATGTTGGGGCAATTTTTTGGCAAAAAAGGAACTACAAATCGGAGATACATGCGTATGTGAATTATTAAATAGCGAGTCTCCAATGTTCATGGTTTACGAAAAAAAAAAAAAAAACCACAACGATGGAACTCTAACTCGTCTATGAAACTTTTCACACCAATAATGTTTAATATTTATGTTTATCCATTTAACTTTTTCGTTAATTA
This sequence comes from Olea europaea var. sylvestris, assembly GCF_002742605.1. Classification (NCBI taxonomy): domain Eukaryota; kingdom Viridiplantae; phylum Streptophyta; class Magnoliopsida; order Lamiales; family Oleaceae; genus Olea; species Olea europaea. Next base: position 374,118 of record NW_019235742.1, read on the forward strand.
TCTTAAATTATGGCATAAAGATTTTCATAGAAATTACATTTTTTCCTTTCTTTACAATTCAAAAATACTACAATGTCTCTAACTAAAACATAACATTCTCTTATATATATATTTACACTAATACGTTGTATGATGGATTCACCTTCAAGATGATGTTTTCAAGTAGAATGAACCTATGTGTTTTGTAATAATATCACTTATGGTAGGAATATATTTACATAAGAATATAATTATGGTAAAATGATTAAATCAAGTTAAAAAAACTTACACAAGTGGTTTCCAGAAATGGTTCCCTCCATCTCTAACTAAACTTCTAAATATCAGCTTTACCAATTGTATTCATATTAACCATGCAACATTTGACAGCTACACAGCCTAATATGAATAACAAATGACCATTAATAAACAGAAAAAAGTAAGACAATTCAAAAAGTTATGTGTGATTAATACTTGTATTCAGAAAATACAAAGCATAACGACTAATTAATAAATTCTTGGAAAGAATAACTTCAAAAATCCTTTTTGCAAAGATACAATTTTGCAAAATCAATATTTTATCATGACAGTAAGAAGTCAAAAGTCCAGATTTGTTATTAATTTTGTGTTTGTAATAACAAATATAATCAATAAAGAATTATAACAAACAATTAAGAATATACCTTAGAAATCATCATCAGATGAAGTGAACTAAATTCAAGATTTCATGATAGACAATATTTTGGGTACAACAAGTATGTGATTTGTTTTTGACAAAAGGTTTAATCAGAACTTTTATATTTTCTCTTGTTCTAGCTCGGGAAATGTAATATACAATTGGCCATGGGAAAATACAAGTTCTGGAAGATATAAGCCAACAAAATCTAGAGTTTGACCTTGAGATTTGTTAATGGTCATTACAAAACACGGACGAATTGGAAATTGAGTTCTTTTAAATGGTACAAACTATTTATCACCTTCAAGAGGAATGAATGGAATTCTAGGTAAAAATACTTACTTTTCACAATATTCTCCTATCCCAATTTTAGCCAAGATAACATTTTGCTTAAAGTCACGACAAATAAGTCTAGTCCCATTGCATAAACTTTCTGCAGGATTAATATTTCGGAGCATTATAACTGGACAATTTTTTTTCAGTATGAGTTCATGTGGTGGTATACCATTTGGAGTTAGACTATTCAAAAAATCTTCATCAATAAATCCTTCACTTTTATCAATCACTTCATCTAAAACTAAAATACGTAACTTTCTCTCCCGGAATTTCTTTAAGCAACATATTGTTTATTAGATCTACATATTTATTTTGGGGTTAAAATAATTCTATTCATCATAATATGTAAGTTGTCTCCATATGTCTGGAAATTGGGAAACACAATGTCAATTAATTCCTTCAATGATTTAAATTCATCTTCAAAATTGATGGTAATATCTTCAGGAAGTGTAATCATTTGGCATGAATGTTTTCTCTGTATTCCATTCCCAATCTTCAGCAAATATTCACAGAATGATCTAATTTAGCTCTCATATTTTTGATTAATGCTCGCTATGTAAAAGAATGCCATAAATGCGAAAAAAACTAAACTTGCCTTCATTATATCGTCTTTTGTTTCTCTTTGTGCTACTGGTAAAACTTGTCGAAAATTTCTTCCACACACAATAACTTTTCCACCAAATGGTAATTGACATTCAGTAATGTCTCTTAACATTTTATCTAAAGCCTCAAAAGCATATTTATGAACCATTGGTATTTCATCCCAGATTATTAGTCTAGCCAATGCTAAAAGTTTACCAAGCGCAGACTGTTTACTCACCGAACAACACATATCACAACTTATTTCAAGCGAAATTTTGAATCTTGAATGTCCTGTTCTACCAACCGGTAATAGAGATGCAGCTACACCTGATGATGCCGTTGCTAGTGCGATAAGATTTTGAGATTGTACACCAAAAAGTAATGCCTTGTACAAATATCATTTAAAACACAATCCAAAATAATATCATAGGTATTTTGTTTCTCTTTATTTAAACTCTTACTATAATGTATGTCTGATTACAAATTAATATTGGTTGTTTCTTCGGCAATCATGGTTTCAAAGATATCATCATCATTCACAGTTAAATCAAAATCTACCAAGGAAAAATCAATTATATTCTTACCAACACCTTCTAAGAAAGAATTTATGCAGTGTAAAGCTTTCATCTCAGCACTTTGTTGTGTGAAACCTTTATGTAAATAATCTTCTACCATGAAATCCTTAAATTTATCCCATAAATTCCTTGGATTTGTAGGCCAAGATAAACTCAATAAATTGGCAAATAGTCGCCATAGTGATATGGGCATTTGGTAAGCAACTGCCTCAAATAAACACATCTCAGAATAGCTATTTCCACTAAAAAAACCATGGGAAAGTACTGCTTCACAATAAGTAGATAAAACAATACCATTGACTGTTTTTAAATCTTCAAAAAATTTTGGCCCTCTAATATGATTTAGCAAAACTCTTAAACAATACCTTTTACCTTTAGATGGATTAGCACTGACTATTCTACCAATGACATTTTTTCTTTTTCTGGGACTCCAAATTCTCATGGATGTATCCCATACAAAATAGGTTGGAAATTCTTTATACAGTAGAGTTTTTGCCTTTTCATTTGAAATATTCATTCTAAAGAATTTCGTAAACATTGTTCGGTGAACAAAATCTTTATTTATAACCTTTGATAAATCATCTGTCTCCTTGTATATAACCGTTTGAGCATCTTTATTATGTAACTGTAAAGAGATTACTGTAGGAGATATATCGAATAATTCAAAACTAAATATCCTCCATATAGCTTCAGGTGGAGATATCCATCTAACTGTTTGGTAGTTTGAAATCTCATCAACGAATTGTTCGTTTGTTTCTTTATTTAAACTAAAATGAATGCAATCATGTCCCTTATATACATACATGTATAGATATTTAACAGTTTTAATAGAATAGAAGAACATACTTCCACTTTAATGTGACAATCATATTTAACTAAAATGTAAGGATTATACGCTATAACCCATCTATTATCCAACATACACCCTCTTACTTTAACACTTACACCATCATTGCGACGCTTGTAAAGTGGGTAGGAATCATTACCGAAAGAATTATTTTCAACGTAATCTCTTGGATATTTATTTTTACACACAAAATTATTTTCCATACAAACATTCTTAGGATTCAAATTCCCAAAAGGACCATAAATCATATGTTTTACAATAGTAGCATGCAGGTAAGGGTATTTTTCTTTGTCCGGTATTTTCGATGAGACAATTTCATCGACTTGTACAGAGTTCCAGATCTTAGAGTTTTGTTTAAATATAAGGAGAAAATGAGCATGAAGTAATCATCTTTTCTGGAATTCAATCGCATAAACATGTGCAGCAATAGAACCCAACAACTTCCTCTTAACCAAATCTGTCTTCAGTTCCTCAAACTTGGCACAAAATATTCATACTAACAAATCTGGCCTATTATGTATTTCATCACTGTGTTTCAATTCACATTGTATTTTAGGCCAATTTGGATTAAATGTCATTGTCAAAACACATCAGGTTTACCATATCTCTGAACTAAAGACATTGCATCTATATATCTTTTAGTCATGTTCCTAGGACCCCCAACAAAACCAGAAGGCAACACTAATGATCTACCAATTTTATAACCTCTATTCTCATCATTTTATACACTATCTACAATTCTCTTATATAGTTCAGCTCTTATAACCTTTTGGTTATTACGAAAGTAGTCTAATCTTACTGTTTCAATTTTCACATACATATCCACAACATATTGCTGTAAAAGTCTGCCAGCATGTAAAAGAATACAATTATTTACAAACCTAATTTGAAGCTTGTAACAATAATATTCCCGACATGATACAGTTATTCATTTTTTCTTTGTCTTCAAAACTGCAAGAAAGAAAAGAATATATCGACAAAAACTTCATTCACTAAATTCAATTAATAACATAAATAAATTAGTTTAAAAAATAGAAATTACTAAAGTCGTTTACCATAATCTTCTACTTCCAATAATTGATCCGCGGAATGGAGATGGTTAACTTCTATTAAATTCTGACAAACTAGAGCTTGTGAAACACTTACATTCACATTTTCAATACCTTCATACCATCCAGGTTCTCCATACGGGAAAAGTAGTGGATATTGGAGAGGATCATAACAACCATAATAGTATTGAACTTTATATGCATTACCTGAATGTCCATAAATTAATAAATCCCGACCTGCAGTATTTGTAGATGGGTCATCATCAACCCAAACTACAGCCACTTGTTATGATGTTGGCAAGTTATATATTCTTTGATCAACACCAGAATTAGACTTCAATAAAATACAGCATGATTCTAAATCACTAACTTCACTTAATGATCGGAAAAACTTTGAATAGAGATTTTTCTTTAGAACATCTATCAACTTTCTTAATGTCAAATCATGCTCATACCTTCTGAAGTATAAATAACATTTGACGATGACGGAGGAATAAAACTTAAAGATTGTAAGACGCCTATGTAGGAGAACGGTGTAGCGAATGAATACTATGGGAATGGGAATTGTGTTGGCATGGAGTACTAAAAAAAATGACATTGGTATATGCATCGAGTAATGTTGTTCGCGTGCTGAGTGTCAACTCCGCCATCTTGCACATCATTATGCATCACACTTGGTCATTTTCCTTTTGTTGATGCTGAAAATCCCTGGATGTGCCCCCAACAAATTAGTATTTGTATATAATAGTTTGTTGCTATCTATAGTTTTTTACTTAAATGTACCTTCATTGTGGTTGAACTCGACTCCAACGGAATTTTTATACACTGTTTCCTGGGTGCCCCCTTTTCGTTCCATGATTTTGGATCTCGCACCTCACGCTTGTATTATTTTGTGAAGTAGTACACTATTCAACTGCTTGACTAGTTTGATGCGCGAGGGCATTGTGTAATGCCCAGACCTGCATGGATCGAAACGTCACTAGATTAACTTACTTTAGCCGTAAATTTGTTTAACTCGTTTTTACTAGAAGGTATAAAGAATAATTTTTTTCTTATAATTTAATACTAAAAGAAAACAATTTCAAAAAAATCGAATTCATTCATACCGTATATGCACTTCACATGTTAGATTAACGCATACTGCATATGCACTTTACATGTTGGATTAACACATACCGTATATGCAACATACCGTATTTTTAACATGCAGTATTTGCATCATACTGTATTTACAGCATACTATATTTGTATCATACCGTATTTACATCATACCGTATATGCATGTAACCACTATTGACATGAAATTTTGCAACACTTTAAAAGTAATATTGTTGTTTCAATTTTTTATCTCAAAAGGTAATTATCAAAATAAATTTGTTTGCGTAGCTATCGACCTCGAAATTTCATCAAATTTTAATCTAAAGTAGGAAATTTCTTATAATATGACATAGTCAAAAGTTAGCTTCCATCAGCATCATATGAGGTATTAATTTTTTTTTAAAAACCCAGCAGCGACTTAGATGATAGATAAACCGTTGCAGTTCACTTAAAATGACATTTAAAATTTCACAAATATCAAAACCACATGATTTCAAATTTATTCAGTAGCTAATCCATGAGACTATCAAATCCAATTGGTTTCATCCAAAAATTCCATGTAACAGTCAAGTTATGAATTTTTGAAGTCAAGGCAAAAGCTGGAAAAACGGTGACTCTATCTAATGCAATTTACTTTATGCAACATATAAAATTCCACCGGCATCCGGTTGACATGATTCCAAGTTTATTCAATAGTTAACTTTTTAGGCTATCCAAGCTATTGGTTTTGTATAGAAATGCCAAGTAACGAAAGACTTATGAATTTTTAAAGACCCTAGAATCTGAATTTTTTTTAAAGAGATAGCAAAACTTTAAATCGCTAACATATTTTTTGTAAATGGTGATTTGCAAATTTATTCCTATAACACATACAAAGAATGTTCATAGAATATATCCACACATGACATCCAAAGGAATCTAATTTAAAGAAAACGTAAACATTTTATAATTAACTAAAGATATTAAATCACTGGCTTCTCTATGACATGTCGCATCATCATTTATCATTATCCACGCCCCAAGGAAAATTCATTCAACCTATAGGAAGAGAATTAAACCATGAGTTTGAAACTCAATAGATATCATTGGTGCATTTTGTTGTCAAATTAAAAATTTCGAACTATAGATTCATACCATCACACATAGATGGATTTTCGACAAAATCCAATTACTATAGTGTTATCATAACACGTAGAGCCGGATAATGATCATTCAAACTATTGTAGTGCCAAAGCACCGTACCCAAAGATACCATTTCATTCAAATATTTATTGAAAATAATAATTTGAAACGAAGAACTTGCACCTCTACATACCTTGAATTTTCTTGGATATCAAAGAACAAAATGTGTAGAAAGCCTTTCTTCTTCTCACCCTTATTATTCCCTTAGCTTAAATTGGCATAAAACATATTTTTTTGAGAGAAAATAAGAGGAAATTCGGATTTGAGGAGGGGTGTAGTAAAAAGTGACATTTCACTTCTTGTAATATTTCTTTTTAATGAAAAACTAAATGGGGAGAGTTGTATTATCGTTAAGTTTGTTAAATTGGATCTTTAAATAAGAATTTGAAGAGTTTTTAGACCTAAAAAAAGTAATTCATAAAAGTTTTATAAAAACATCTACATGGTGATTCGAACTTGGGTTGCCTATACGAAATACCATGTAGATGGCTATTGTGACAACCCAGTTATTCATTAAATTTTTGTAATCAAATTTACTTAGATTTAATCTTTTAAATTGTTGGGCTTTTAATTAACTTATGGCTTGAGCTTTCAAAATCTTAAATAGGTTGAGCTTCCATAGCTCGTTTCTTGAATGAGCTAGTCTCGTGGTGCTAGATCATCACAACATAATAGCCTAGTTTCATTTTATTTCTCGGGTTTCTACACATTGCTTCCAATACTCGACCTTCTTGATGTCATCAGTTCTTCACATTGTACTTTTATCCAGTCCATAATCGTATGTGCTCGCCCTTCATAATCGATAGCATAGTTTGTAACCTGCGCGAATGCATGACAATGTCACCGTATCTCAATTGTCCAAGTGAACTAACCAAACCGTCGTAGTTCACTAACACCCTTGCATGTGCTCTACTAACATTTCTCCTCCACCTTCGGAGTATGTACCTTTTTATAAGTAAGGTGACATCACTATGAATCAAGATTGTGATCGCATGACGGCAAACTATTTTGTGTAATTCGAACAAATGGCAATTGTATACAACTTCACAATTATCTCTCTCAAAAAGAGACAAAGACTTTTTTTCTTTCTACAGCCCTCGTACATAATATCCTCCCGTACTTCATAAGTCGTCCCTGTGGGCCCCTTTGAAGTAGATATGAGGTCATAATACACCTTCCCCATGAACTTATTCTGAGCATCCTTGAATTTAGAAATGGTATAAACTGATTGCAACTGTTGATCCATCTCATATTGTGTTACACAAAGTACCATCTGTGAAAATGGCTTAAAATCAGCATGGAATTCCTTCTGAACCTTATTCCGCATTGTGCATTCAACAAAATGCTTCAAGGTTGTCTTTGAATGCACATAGCCATCGAAGAATGCATCATGCTCTCTCTTCTTTGTTTTGTTGACATAACTACCTAGAAAGTGGTCGTAAAAAAACATGGCACCCAACAACCTCTGTTCTCAAGGAGTCTAGATAACCAATCTTATCATGCAGATGGTACGTATTAATCATTGCAGCCCATCCCTCTTCGAATTCTTACACGAATTGCGAATCATAAACCAATCAGTGTATAGTACTAAATACTCCAGACTTATCCTTGTGGTATCCAAATTTTCTAGGAAACTTTTTCAAGATGTGCCACAAGCACCATCTATGCTTTGTATTGGAAAAAGCAATTTGAGTTGCATTTTGGATGGCCCTGCATTGGTTAGTAATAATTCTTCGAGGGACGATGCTATGCATACATTGAAGCCATGTACTGAACAACCACACAAAAGTATTTGCGTCTTCATTCGATCACCAAGCAGTGTTCATTGTCCGTGATGATTGACACTAACAAATGGGATGAAAGGCATATCAAACTTGTTTGTGAGGTAAGTCGTATCAAATGTAGTGATGTCGCCAAACTCCTTATATGCTTGCCTACAATGATTATTTGCCCAAAATACATTTTTCAGCTATGACTTGTCATCTAAATCCATGCTAAAGTAAAAACCTGAATACTGTGCTTGCATTTTCGCAAAGTATGATTGTATGGCAGTGGCATCTCCCTCTCCAAGTCTTTATCGCCTCACTTGTTCAATATAATTTCAATAATCTTTTTCCACGCAACTCTTTTTCTCATAACCACATGCTTTTACAACTCCAGTATTGTAGCTTTTATGCAACGAAATTCTCGTCAAATCATTAACTTGAAGTTTGCATTTCACATGTACATTCAATTCTCGATTGCATCGATATAACTTGGACTACGAAGGACTAGTTTCGTTATTATCTTGAGGTGGATCGTCTTAATCCTCCAGACTCCATATATATCTGAAGATGTTGATATTCTTCCTTTACAACTCATCTAAATTGTTGGTTGCGGCTTCAAAGAACCGCTAGTATTACTAATTCTTCGGCCTTCACGGTTACAAGTCAACGTCACATATCTCATCTCTCCATCATTCCCCTTTTTTGAATTTCTTTTTTTCACTAGAAAACCGATAGCATAATCATATTTTTGTAAAAGTCAAACATTTATGTCACATCCTTAAACTCCATACCTACTGCGGGCACAATCACTCCATCTCCCACTAAGGTTACACCTTTCACTATGTTAACAAAGTCTGTGATGTTCTCGTCATTGGATTATGCCATAACATCAACATGCTAATTTTGCACTTCGTCCATAATTCCAACAATACTGCAATAACATACGTGAACATATTTAGAAATCCATAATAACACAAGGATATAATTGCAGGAAAATAAATAAATTTTTTATTTTGTTTCTCCCGATTCCTTCCCCGCAATCTAACATCCTCTTTACTGGGAAAAGAATCGAAGTTGCTTTTAGTCAATTAATTATTTTTTTACATCTTTTACCTATCCCTAACAACAGACAGGACCATCGTAAATTTGAATATCATTTTGCAAACACAATCAATTCTAATAGCCGCAACCCGTCTCCTCCAAAACTGAAATACCCAATATACAAGTTTTAGTTTTAATCATTCCTCTTTATTTTCCCCGATTTTAACATATTGAAAACATAAAAAAATTATTTTATTCTATGAATGACATCTTCTCATTTTAGGAGATGGATAAGGGTACCTTGGAGTTGATGGCAAAAAGATGAGCACCGAGGTCGGAATTTCATGAACTTGGTCGGAGGAGCAGCTACACTGAGGTTGGAATTTATAGAAGCTTGGTCGAAAGAAAAGCTAACATGGTCAAAGAAGAAGTTGGTCGGAATTTCAGAATGTGGTCGGAGGAGCAACTGCCGGGCGATTTTACTTCGGGACGTTGAGCTGTTGGGGATTTGAGGGAAAAGTAATATACAATAATTGAAAGTAATATGACTTCCACTTTTTAGACCAGCATGCAAGCCCATTTCCCTCCAATTTTCCCACCAACCTTTATTCATTTTTTTTATTTGTTGGTTGCCACGTCAATAAATTTTAAATTCCTGTTAATACCCTGTTCCAATCCCCTCTCCGCCTAGCATTATTGTGCTTTTAAAACCAAGTTAGAAATTGATATACTTGATGACGGCTTCAAGCAGAGGGAGTACGGAAAAAAGATGATGGAAAATAACCCAAATCCAAGGTACATAATTATCCTCATTGATTTACATTTTTCTCCTAAAAACGTTATTTATTGTTTAAAATCAAGGGGAACTCTACACTACTAGCATCATGGGGATATGTACAATTGAATTTAACTAAACTAGATGGTGCAGTAAATAAACTTTATTTCTCTTTTTTAATATTGTCCACTTGGAAGCACGTTCATTCTGTTACTTTTTTTCAACTTTTAATTAAAAGATTATACTTATATCATAGTAGTGCTTGAATTGCTGTCAAAATGAGCAATTAATGTGTTCTATTTGATTAATAAAAATTAATATTAAAACTTCTTATTTACTTATAAATAACTTTTTAAGTTTAACCAAACATGTAATACTTGTGTTTAACTGACCTTAAATTTACTCTCTTAAAAGAGAGAATCCACCGTTTACTGTTTATTTATGAAGCTTTTGTTTGTTTTCCATTTTATCCCTTCAATAAATATCCTAGCTTTTACCTTGAGAAAAAGATAAAGGGTAATATAGATTTTTCCCACATAGCCACACTTGTTGACTCTTCTTATGCTTCTATATTCCTCTTAAAAGAAATGGGTAGCTTCCCAAATGCGTTTTCTCTCTCTTTTTCTCACTGTACATTTGGCCAATCTTCCATTCATTTCCAACAAAGAAACCCTACCAGTCCTCTCTCCATATTTTCCCTTTTTCTTCCTAAACAGTGAAAGGCATGTGTGTGTGTGAGACAGCAAGTAATCTGGATTTTGGTGGGTCTCAATTTTCTTGGATACTCCAAGTCATTTTCTCTCTTGGTTCTCTTGTCTTATCGTTTCTTTATGCATTTTTTCCCTTTCATTTAGATTTCACTATTGATGTGTTTGTCGTTTACTCGACATATTTTGATGGTTGAATAGTATAGAGAAATTATTTTTTGATTCGTTTAGTTCTTTTGTTTATGTATCCACCGAGGAGGTCACTTCACGTGGTTTCAACATGGATTCAATGGACGGCAATAGCTGCCGAAGGTGAAAGCATTTCTGGGAGTGGTGAGCGACATGGCGGCATTGTTGCTTCTCCATGTTATTGTTCAAGATCATGACAATCTTTTTCTAGCCTTCAAGGTCAAAATTCTTATATACAAGCTCAAAAAGGAGAAAACTTGCACCGATATTATACCTTTTTTTGCTTTTATATGTTGCGGCTTGTTAAATGTATACACTGGCTTTTTTGGAGATCTTTTTTGCGGGATAAGGAAAAGATCTTCGCTTTATGAACCCAATAATGAAGAGAAAATTCAGTGAACTATTTATTTTCTTTGACCTTATGGGAATTCTTTTTACATTTCCTCGAATGGGATTATGATGTTTTAGGTTAAATTTAGTTTATCTAAGAAATGATTGGCTTTTATGCCTTTTGTCATGGGTTTTTTTTAAATTTTACTATGATTTTGTGTTAATCTTATTTAATTGATTATGGGAATGATAAATTTAGGGTTCTTTTTTGTGATTATTTTGTAGTGATTTACCAAGTTTTGTTTTCTTTGTTTTTCTTTGCATTACTCTATTAGAAGAAGGTTTTTAGTGCAATAGATTTGACTGGTTCCGGGATTCATTCATTTGACACATATAGCTTTACATGTCTTTCCCAATATGTAAAGTAAGTTATTGACTTTTTCGAAAAGCTTGCAGATAGATAGAGGGTTATACATGTAAGTGTTATGTCCTAGATCCAATCGATTTAGGTTGTAAACGCTTTTAATATGTTTAATGCATTTGATTTTGGCGAGATCTATTATTTATTTAAATTAATTTTGTGATAGATAATATTAAATAATAGAATCCGAAGATCCAATTTTTAGGTAATCTGTTAATCACAAGGAGTTGTGATTGATACAAATTACATATAATTGGATCTTGAATAAACCATGGTCGTAAGTAATAACGAGATACGGATATCGTTAATACAGTTAGACCATCACGTGTGACATTTCTTACTTGTGAAGTAAGTAGCTGATCTCACGAGCTAAAGTGTGGTGACACTTAAATGAACACGTGGATGTTTTGTTATAGAACAAAACATTGGAGACCCGCTAAGAGATTCCACATGGATAACTATTTGAGTGTCAGTGGTTAATCTCTAACGTTCAGCAGTGGAATTGGTCCTTTGACTTGAGGTCGTCATGGTACCTTATATGAAGACAGTCATACTTTGGCGGTATTGGATGTTGCTCTAAAAAGGGCCGCTAATACGACATCGTTCGGGTACGTCAAGAATCGTATGAAGGTTGTGATTGATCAATAAAGAATTCGTCACTCTTAGATAGTAGGAGATTATGATTTGCGTTTCATTCAATTAAGTCGATGATGAAATCCTTGGCCAAGGTGTACTCATAAGTCGAAAAGGAGTTTTTGATTTATATTGATTTAATAGTGGAGTAAAAGATATGATCGATGATCGAGATTGACACAATTCCATATCTCGTAATTGATCGGATCATATTGACGAAGGGATAATAGTTTCACGGTAAACGAACAAATTTGGTTTTGTTATACCACGTGACATTTCCCGTCACATGTATTACCCTGACACATTGCTAGATGTCAATCATGGACGACGAGTGTGAATTGACGATAAATTAAAAGTGTGTTTCAATTTATCAATTTTGATTAGATCAAAATAATATTTCACGACGTTAGGCATCGTGGTCGGGAACCTAATGGGTCGCACACAAAAGAGAATTGGAAGATTGCGAATTGCTAATTGGTTAATTTAATAATCGTTGGATAAATTAATTAATTGAATTTGTTATTTATATTCCCGAATTAATTAATTGGATTAATTAATTCACAGACCGGGTTTAATTAATTGGATTAATTAAATATTGGATCGGATCGGGCCCGGTTCGTTTGGGTTTATATATATACATAACTAGGGTTTGAGGTCCATAAGGTTTTCATTATTCTTGCTGGCACAAGAGAAAAATCCTAGCAGTTGCAGTCTATTCTCTGTGTGGATTTCATTGGAGGCTGGACAATTGGATAGCTGTGGGAGGCAGATTCAAGCTGCTGGAAAGGAATAACGCGAAGGAGTTTGCAAATTAAAAGAAAAGGTATATTTCTTATCACAGTTTTTATCTAAATACAAAGATGAATCCTGAATGGAAATTGAATTTTGTTAAATTTCGTTGTGCATATTTAAGTAAATTCCCAACAGTGGTATCAGAGCCAACTTTGTATTTGTTAGGAACTGTTTAACGTGTTGATTAAATTAAATGTTAGTTTAATCATGTTCATTCCTAAATCTATCAAATATAGTTTTAATTTTTTCTCTTTTTGGATCTGTTCTTGAAAAACAAAAAATTTTGGGTCGAGGTGGGCGGAGCGCCGCCGCCGCGTAGCTGCGGCGAGCGCGGATGGCAGGCGCGGCACTCCTGCGGCGCGGCACTCCTGCAACGCGAGGGCGCTATTGGAGCAGCGGCATCGCGCTGCAACGGGCAGTGCGAGGCGCTGCTGGTTGTTTCGGTGGCGCCACCCCTGGAAGGAAAAAAAATTGGTTTAGAGTTTGGTGGAGACGGGGGCCTCTGTTGAAAATAATGTAATTAGGGGCCCCTGATTGCAATTACGAAAATGGGAGTAAATCTACAATTTTAAAATCAGGGACCTATTCTATAAATTTTGAGTTTGGAAGGGTCTGCTGTTAATTTCCCATTTGGGTAAAATTTGTAAATTTTTAAAAGGTTTTGATTTTGAATTTTGAATTGTTTTAAAAATGAGTTTTAGATTGGGTTTGACCCATACCCTAATTTTGACCCAGAATTTAAAATTTATTTAAAATTTGACGACTTTTATATTTTTGTTAAAATTACATTTTAACTTAAATATTTAATTTGACCCTTAATTGAATTTTTATTTTGTTTGGGAATTTTGTCCTAAATTAAAATATTAATTCAATTTTATTAGAGTTGGACTCTAATATTACATTAATTAAAATTTGTTTTGAATTAGCACCACTTCCCAATGCAAATTAGAACTTAGAGTATGACTCTAATTTAATAATTAATTAAAATTCGATTTTGATTAAATTACTTCGCCCGATAGTTATGGAAATAGAGTTGGACTCTAATTCGGGATTTAGTTAAAACTTGATTTTAATTAAATAGGCCCGTCAATTAAATTAATTAATTAATGTGATTAATTAATAATTTAATTATCTCGATCCCAAAATTTTGATTTAATTTTGACAACTATAATTGCTAGATTTATGAGACATTGCATATAATTAGATATTATACATAGGAAACATTTATGTGATGAATGTTTATGGATGATTATGGACTCGACCATATGGATGTGTTGAATGGTTGATTTACTTCCTATTGTTGTTGTGGGCTTGCGAGCTCCTTATTATATTGGACCTGCGAGTCCGTTATTATTGTTATTATTATGGGCCGGCGAGTCCGATTTCTTTTAGGCCTACGTGCCAACTAGTATAGGATACATGTTGCAAGTTCGGCTAATTGGAGGCACAAGAAGAGGTGGACACCATGGAGATGGTGTACTAGTATTGGTCCAATACTGTACCCCTTAGGAATTGACCAACTAGTATTCCTTTTGGCTCCGAAAAACTAGATAGAACAAGTTCATAATCATCCATATTATTACTTATATATATATATGTATTTATTCGCATAGTAGATGTATGTTTAAATATATGTATATATATAATTACTTGATGAGACCATTGCACATTAAATCCCTCATTAAAAATATTAAGTTAGTATTATTTGCCTTCCATCATTATAGTGAAAAACGATAATCCTAAATCGACCTTAGCTTGTTGAGTACACTCAAGACTGGTCTATTAGGGATATGTTTGACGCTATGAATATTTGATATTTCTGAATGATGGGTTTGTCTTAACTAAAATTTATCTTTTGTTGAGTACACTCAAGGAGATAAATTTTAGAGGCATGTTAAGCTAACACATAAGATGTGTGAAGACAAAAGAGTTGTCAGCTTAATGATCTGGGAGTTGTATGGAGATACAATTAATAATAATATCTAGCCAAATGTTTTATTAGGATTTGTTAAGTACACTCAAGATCTCGATACAACGAATGGGATCCCAGCCCACTGTGAATCAAGTGTGGATTCAAATAATTTATGTATGAGGGTCATGAATTTATTTTAAACAGTGGGAGCACGTTTAATTAAAGTCCATATTGAATTTATGCACATGCATTATAATACATATTAATTATATGTTCTTTCATCATTTACAGTTTTTGAATCATGAGTAATCATATGAATTTGAGAGGCATATTGGATGCCAACAAACTGATCGGACCAAATTTTCTCGATTGGCACCGCAATTTGAGAATCGTTCTCAAGCATGAGAAAATTGGATATGTCCTTGAGCAGTCCTTTCCAGTGGTGCCTACTGAAAATTCCACTCAGGAAGAGGTGGTTGCTTACAACAAACACAGTGATGATGATAACACTGCAGCATGTGTGATGCTTGCAGCTATGTCTCCTGAGTTGCAGAAGCAACATGAGGGTATGGATGCTTACACGATGATTTTTCATCTCAAGGAGTTGTATGATGAACAATCTCGTGTGGAGAGGTATTAGACCTCTAAACAACTATACCGGTGCAAAATGGCAGAGGGATCATCAGTCAGTGCTCACATGCTAAAGATGATTGGTTTTATTGAAAAATTGAGTTCACTGGGTTCTATCATGGATCATGAACTAAGTATTGACTTGATTCTACAATCTCTGCCAGATAGTTATTCACAATTCATCATGAACTTTAACATGAATAAGATCGAATGCACACTCCCTGAGTTGCTTAATATGCTTAAAACTGTGGAGCCCAATGTCAAGGCTAGCACTGGGCATGTCTTAGCTATTCATTCCTCCAAGGGAATTAAGAGGAAAATTAAAGGAAGTTTTAAGAAAACATCCAAAAAGGCTAAGGGCAATAACAAAGCAGTCAAAGTAGGCAAGGACAATACCAAATCTGATGACCCATGCTCTCACTTTGGAGTGAAAGGTCATTGGAAGAGGAACTGCAAGGCTTACCTCGCAAGCTTTAAAGGAAAGAAGTCTTCTGAAGCTTCTACTTCAGATACTTTTGTTATCGAGGTTAATATGTCTACTTCATTAGCTTCTTGGGTATTAGATACCGGATGTGGATCTCATATTTGTATAAATATGCAAGGACTAAAGAGAAGTAGAGCACTGCAGAAAATAGAAGTTGACCTGCGCGTGGGAAATGGAGCAAGAGTTGCTGCATTAGCTATAGGGACATACTTCTTACCACTGCCTTCAGGCTTAGTATTAGAATTAGAAAATTGCTATTTTGTTCCCGCCATTACTAAAAACATTATTTCTATTTCGTGTTTAGACATGAGTGGTTTTTCAATTAATGTTAAGAACAATCGTTGTTCGTTTTATAAAGATGAGATCTTTTATGGTTGTGGTGTGTTGCAGAATAGAATTTATATTTTTGATACTGAGTCGTCTATTATGAATATAGAAAATAAAAGGCATAAAAATGATAATCTAAATAATACATACCTTTGGCATTGCAGATTGGGTCATATTAACGACAAACGCATTTTCAAGTTACATAAAGATTGATACCTAGGGTCAACTGATTTTGAATCATTTGACAGATGCGAGTCGTGCCTATTAGGCAAAATGACCAAGTTCCCTTTTACTGGAAAATGAGAAAGAACCATAGAACTGCTGGGACTAATACATACTGATATATATGGACCCATGTCAATAACTGCCGGAGGTGGTTTCTCTTACTTCATCACATTCACTGATGATCATTCTAGATATGATTATGTGTATCTGATGAAATTCAAGCATGAAGCACTTGCAAAGTTCAAGGAATTCAAACTTGAAGTAGAGAAACAAACTGGTAAAAATATACTCACGCTGAGATCAAATTGAGGTGGAGAATATTTAAAGGGAGAATTTTTAGATTATCTTAAAGAGAATGGGATTCTCTCGTGGACTCCACCATATACACCGCAACATAATGGTGTATCTGAACGGAGGAATCGCACTTTGTTAGACATGGTGCGATCTATGATGAGCCATGCAAACATTCCAAAATCATTTTGGGGTCATGCACTAATTGCTGCGTGCTACACACTTAATTGTGTCCCATCTAAATCGGTCGACAAAACTCCATACGAGCTACGGAGAGGAAAAAGACCAAACTTATCTCATATGAAAGTTTGGGGGCTGTGACGCTTATGTAAAGCGAAATGAATCAGATAAGCTTGAGGCTAAATCTAACAAATGTGTATTTGTGGGATATCCAAAAGAGACAATTGGATATCAATTTTATAATCCTGTTGAGAAGAAGGTGTTCATCTCAAGGCATGCCATATTCCTAGAGAAAGAGTTTATTCTAGGAGAGAGTAGTGGGAGCAAAGTAGAACTTGAAGAAGTTCAAGAATCCACAGGTACTGTTGACCAATTAGATGAACTTGAGTCTGATCCTACACCTGTTGATGGACAGACTCTTGATCAGGATGTAGAGAACCCTGAGGACACTCCAGCTCAGCGTAAATCAAGTAGGATCATTAGACCTCCTAGAAGGTACGAATTCACGATTACTAATCAAGTATTATTAATTGAGGATGATGAACCTACAAACTACAAATCACGCAGAAGCAAAGTCAAGTGTTGATTCGAAGAGATGGCAAGATGCCATGGAATTTGAAATGTTCTCAATGTATGAGAACAAGGTTTGGACCTTGGTCGACCTTCCAGGTGGGATAAAACCGATAGGTTGTAAATGGGTTTACAAGAAAAAGGTCGATATGGATGGAAACGTCCACACATACAAAGCAAGGCTAGTAGCGAAGGGTTACACACAAAGACAAGGTATTGACTTTGATGAAACTTTTTCCCTGTAGCCATGCTAAAGTCCATTCGAATTTTGCTTGCAATAGCTGCATACCATGACTATGAGATATGACAAATGGATGTCAAAACTGTTTTCCTTAATGGAAACCTGCAAGAGGAGGTGTACATGACACAGCCTGAAGGTTTTGAATTCAAAGGAGCCAACAAAGTATGTAAGCTAAATCGATCCATTTATGGATTAAAGCAAGTCTCTAGGAGCTGGAATCTTCGTTTTGATGAAACAATCAAAAGGTTTGATTTTATCAAAAATGAAGATGAACCGTGTGTTTATAAGAAAACAAGTGGGAGCGCGGTCGTATTCCTGATATTATAAGTCGATGACATATTATTAATGGGAAACAACATCCCAATACTTCAATCGGTAAAATTATGGTTGTCAAAGAATTTCTCCATGGAAGATATGGGGAGAAGCAGTGTATATCTTGGGAATCAAGATCTATAGAGATAAATCTAAAAGATTACTAGGCTTATCCCAATCTTCGTACATAGATAAAATCTTGAGAAGATTTAATATGGAAGAGTCTAAAAGAGGATTATGTCCCATGTCACATGGGATTTACCTCTCAAGAGATATGTGTCCTAAAATACATGATGAAAGGAGTTGCATGGACAAGATTCCTTATGCTTCGACGATAGGATCTATCATGTATGCGATGCTATGTACAAGACCAGATGTTTCGTATGCTCTAAGTGTTACGAGCAGGTTTCAAGCAAACCCTGGTGAGAAACACTGGATAGCGGTTAAGAACATTCTTAAGTACTTGAGAAGGACTAAAGATGTGTTCTTGATCTATGGAGGAAATGAATTGAGAATTCATGGGTATAATGATGCTAGTTTTCAAACTGACAAAGATGATAGCAAGTCTCAGTCAGGATATATGTTTACTCTCAACAATGGAGCGGTTAGTTGGAAAAGTTCCAAACAGAAAACAACCGCTGATTCAACAACAAAAGCTGAGTACATAGCTGCTTCTGAAGCATCAAAGGAAGCCATGTGGATCAAGAAGTTCATTAATGAACTTGGAGTCGTTCCTAGCATTGTTGATCCCATACCTTTGTATTGTGATAACAATGGAGCCATCGCGCAAACGAAGGAACCGAGGTCTCATCAACGATCCAAACATGTGCTAAGGCGATATCATCTCATCAGGGAGATTATACAAAGGAATGACATAATGATAGAGCGAGTTCCCACAGATGATAATATTGCAGATCTACTGACAAAGCCATTGTCACAACAGAAACATGATCGTCATGTGGATGCTTATGGTATTAGATACGTGAGTAATTGGATCTAGTGCAAGTGGGAGTTTGTAAGTGTTATGCCCTACATCCAATCGATTTAGGTTGTAAACGCTTTTAATATGTTTAATACATTTGATTTTGGCGAGATCTATTATTTATTTAAATTAATTTTGTGATAAATAATATTAAATAATAGAATCCGAAGATCCAATTTTTAGGTAATCTGTTAATCACAAGGAGTTGTGATTGTGAGATACAAATTACATATAATTGGATCTTGAATAAACCATGGTCGTAAGTAATAACGAGATACGGATATCGTTAATACAGTTAGACCATCACGTGTGACATTTCTTACTTGTGAAGTAAGTAGCTGATCTCACGAGCTAAAGTGTGGTGACACTTAAATGAACACGTGGATGTTTTGTTATAGAACAAAACATTGGAGACCCGCTAAGAGATTCCACATGGATAACTATTTGAGTGTCAGTGGTTAATCTCTAACGTTCAGTAGTGGAATTGGTCCTTTGACTTGAGGTCGTCATGGTACCTTATATGAGGACAGTCATACTTTGGCGGTGTTGGATGTTGCTCTGAAAAGGGCCACTAATACGACATCGTTCGGGTGCGTCAAGAATCGTATGAAGGTTGTGATTGATCAATAAAGAATTCGTCACTCTTAGATAGTAGAAGATTATGATCTGCGTTTCATTCAATTAAGTCGATGATGAAATCCTTGGCCAAGGTGTACTCATAAGTCGAAAAGGAGTTTTCGATTTATATTGACTTAATAGTGGAGTGAAAGATATGATCGATGATCGAGATTGACATAATTCCATATCTCGTAATTGATCGGATCATATTGACGAAGGGATAATAGTTTCATGATAAACGAACGAATTTGGTTTTGTCATACCACGTGACATTTCCCATCACATGTATTGCCCTGACATATTGCTAGATGTCAATCAGGGACGGCGAGTGTGAATTGACGATAAATTAAAAGGGCGTTTTAATTTATCAATTTTGATTAGATCAAAATAATATTTTACGACGTTAGGCATCGTGGTCGGAAACCTAATGGGTCGCACACAAAAGAGAATTGGAAGATTACAAATTGCCAATTGGTTAATTTAACAATCGTTGGATAAATTAATTAATTGGATTTGTTATTTATATTCCCGAATTAATTAATTGGATTAATTAATTCACGGACCGGGTTTAATTAATTGGATTAATTAAATATTAGACCGGACCGGGCCGGGTCCGTTTGGGTTTATATATATACATAATTAGGGTTTGAGATCCATAAGGTTTTCATTATTCTTGCTAGCACAAGAGAAAAATCCTAGCAGTTACAGTCTATTCTCTGTGTGGATTTCATTGGAGGCTAGACAATTGGACAGCTGTGGGAGGCAGATTCAAGCTGCTGGAAAGGAATAACGCGAAGGAGTTTACAAATTAAAAGAAAAGGTATATTTCTTATCACTGTTTTTATCTAAATACAAAGCTGAATCCTGAATGAAAATTGAAATTTGTTAAATTCCGCTGTGCATGTTTAAGTAAATTCCCAACAGTACATTCAGACCATCTCTTTTCATTTTTTTTTTTCCATCTACATTTATATTTCAGACTGCCATTTTTTTCCTATGGCTGGGAAGGGATACTATTAGAAAAAAGTAGAATGACTAATATTATACACAAAATTGTTGGTTTCCCATGTTTCAGTAAAGCATTTTCGTAAGATGCTCTCCCAATCTTTTATATAGTAAACTAACAAATTTGATATTTTTCAACAAATTGCCTTTTTTAATAAGCATCTGCTGCTAAACCGTATTAAAGCGACTGCACACTTCTCTAAAGGATATTTATCAAACTTTTTTCCACTCTGCCATAGTTAAGGTTGGTAAGCTTCACATATTTTCTCATAATTAGTTATTTGTCTCTAAGGGCCTTGCTTTTGCTGTTGATTAACTGTGTATGTGCTATTTAAGACTTCCTTTCTATAGCTACAAACCTGGACTTTTGAGCATATTGGGCTGATTGGATGGGGCTCAGTCGTATATTATTTTTGTTGATGATTCTACAAAAAAATTATTTTATTGAATTTACTTCTTGTATGCTCATCTTTTTTTCCCTCATAGATTTGTCTTATGCATTCTTTGGTGTGTTATGATTAGCAAGTGAATTAGGCATGTTTGATTCAATTCTGAAACTTCTTAATTAGAGTACCCTATCTTGTGGTGGTTGCTGTTTTCTATGCTAACTGTTTCCGATATTTCCATACATTAATGTTAGGTTACCGGGAAAGTTTGGAAAGAAATAAGAGGCATATTATATCTTACGTGATTCTACACCAAACCATCTATTTTGCTTTTCCAAAAAAGATTTGAAAAATGATATTCTTTAATGGAATATTTGTGGAATTATGTTGAGCCAATCCTGTCATAATTGTGGTCTAGAACACTTGGTCTCCTACTTGCAAATGATGTATTGGAAATGTAGATATTTTCCTTCTTTCCCTATATTTGTCTTCTTATGACATTGGTGCAAGTACAAGTTGGTAGTTCTCCAGTGCATAAGACAAAAAGGAAGTTAGGTGGTAAGGGTGGTTTTGGTCAAGGTCAAGTTTATGTCTGTTGAAGGATAAATTGTGGCACTGAAAAAACAGTATCAGATGCGATTGAGGTATATTTTTGCATTCTATCATGGCATTTTTAGATATCTGCAACATCATATCATTTTTTAGATATCTGCAACTGCATATCATTTTCAAAATTTATGTGAAATTTTGTTTTGTTTTGTTTTATAGGTTGCACTAAAGTTTGAGCACTGAAATAGTAAGGGCTGCGACTATGGTACTCCATATGAGTAGCACTGTAGCAGTGTACAAGTAAGCGCCATGCGTATAATTGAGGATCTTCTCACTTTCTTCGTGTTCAAAACTTCCATAACTTTGTTAATGTTTTAGTTAGTTTTTTGACCATTTTTCATTCAAATTTGGTGACTTTTCACTTGTTTCTTGCACCATTTCATGAGAACTTGCCAATGCCTATAAATAGGTAATCCAAGTGCAAGAAAATTCAATTGAGTTCCATTGAAATTTATCCCCAAATTATACTTCCAATATTGAGAAAATTTATCACATAATCCTTCCATTTTTCACTTGTTTATTGTGAAGAAACATCTTTGCTTTTTGGTGTTCTTCTTGTTAGGGCTTGTTTAATCATACGAACTATTTGCCGAAAATCCTTAAAAAGCATTGGAAATGAGACAAATAACGTTTGAGGACAGGGAGATTAATTTCGTGTTCAAGCCTACATTGATATACTTTTATAATTTTCTTCTCCATTGTCATTATTTTTTCCAACAATCTCAAACGTTATTTGTTACTATTATTACAATGGAGACGGAATCTACACTTGCTACTATCAAAATGATGAATCAAGACCTGGTACACTTGAACAGATTCGATGGTGCAAATTTCACAAGATGGCAAGACAAACTTAAATTTCTATTAACGGCCTTGAAGATCTTCAATGTGCTTGATCCAAAATTGGAGCCCATTCCCGATGTAACTGACAAGGATATCGAAGAAATTCACATAGAAAGGAAGAAACGGGAAGCGGACGAATTGATATGTCGTGGTCGTATCCTAATTGCATTATCCGATCGCCTCTATGATCTCTACACCAACACTACATTGGCAAAAGAAATCCGGTACGTGCTAGAAAGCAAATACAAAGCCGAGGAGGAAGGTACCAAAAAGTTCTTAATATCTAAGTATTTTGATTTCAAATTTTTGGATAATATACCGTTATTGCCTCGAGTACATGAGTTACAAATAATTGTAAACAAACTGAAAGCGGTGAAAATCGAACTTCCCGAAACTTTCCAAGTGGGAGCAATTATTGCTAAACTTCCTGGTTCTTGGAAAGGATATAGGAAGAAGATTCTTCACAATTCCGAAGACTTTGGATATATGCCTTTCGATTTCGAGTAGCTTTGCACCTCAAGTTCTAGTAACTAGGGAGGGAGACTTAACAGAGATGATCAAGGAAAGTTTAAAAACAAAGCCAAAAGACCTTGCTATGTTTGTGGAAAATCAGGACACTGTGCCAAGGATTGTAGACGTAGGAAACAACAAAAGAAGGAAGGACAAGTGAACTCCATTGATGAGACTATCGCCACGGTGAGCGAAATCAATACAATCTGAGGCAAAGTTCTGGGCTGGCGGTATGATACATGCGCTACAATTTATGTATGTTATGATAAGTCTCTCTTCAAAACCTATCATGACATTGAAGACAATCAAGAGATAAAAATAGGAAATGAAGGAAGATCAAAAGTGATTGGCAAAGGAAAAGTGACACTCATTTTCTCTTCGAGAAAGAAGATCACTTTGACAAATGTTTAGCATGTACCGAAAATTAATAGAAACTTAGCAAGTGGTGTACTCTTGGGATAATCTGAAATTAAATCTGTTTTTGAATTTGGAAAGCTTGTATTAACCCATAATGGGTACTTTGTTGAAAAGGGCTATTCCACCGAAGGAATGGTCAAACTATGTACTATTGACGATAATTCAAATAAAATTAAATCTTTTGCGTATGTTACTGATTCATTTAATTCATGGCATGGTAGATTAGCACATATAGGAGTTAATACTATGAAAAGAATGATTAAATGTGGATTAATACAATGTGAAATTGACAACTTGGAAAAATGTGAAACATGTGTTAAATAAAAAATGATTAAGAAGCCATTTCATAGCGTAGTAAGAACAACAAGATTATTTGAACTTGTTCATTCCGACATATGTGAATTGAATGGAATATTAACTAGAGGCGGTAATAGATATTTTATTATTTTTATTGATGATTGTTATAGATATACCTATGTGTACTTATTAAAACATAAGGATGAAGCCTTTAGTGTCTTTAAAACTTATAAGATTGAAGTTGAAAATCAATTAGGAAAAAAATTAAAGACTTTAAGAAATGATTGAGGTGTGGAATATTTTTCTAATGAATTTAACATGCTTTGTGAATAAAATAGAATATTACATCAAGCTTCTGTACCTAGAACACCAGAACAAAATGGATTAGCAGAAAGAAAGAATAGAACTCTTTTAGAAATGATATATGCAATATTGTTGAATTTTGAATTACCCTTTAACCTATGGGGTGAAGCCTTACTTAGTGCTTGCCATATAACAAATAGAATTCCTATGAAAAAGAATAAAATTTCTCCATATGAAATTTGGAAAAATAGAAAACCAATATTTGAAAGTGTGGGGATGCCTTGCCTATTGTAAGAATATGGATACTAAGAGAACCAAGTTAGGTCCTTGAGGTATCAAATGTGCTTTTGTGGGATATGCTCTCAACAACAAAGCCTATAGATACTTAAATCTAGAAACAGATGTTATAATAGAATCAAGAGATGTGGAATTCTTCGAAGATATAATGGTGGCCAGAAAATCTGAAAATAATAGTAAGGATATTTCAATCTTTAGAAGCTCACCAGAAGAGACATTCATAAAAGATGTTGAAATTGAACCTCGAAGAAATAAAAGAACTAGAAAAGAAAAGAACTTAGGATCAGATAAAATAGATCCCCAACTTATTTCTTTTTACTTAGTAGAAGGAGATAGGAAGGATGTTGTAAGAACAATTCCCTTTGTTCTTCAAGTGGAAAGTGATCCTAAGACTTATAAGGAAGCGGTGCAATCTAGAGATTGTATTTTCTGGAAAGAAGCCATAAAGAACGAAATGGATTCTATTATTTCAACTAACACTTGGGAAATAGTTGACTTGCTAGCAAGATCTAAGGCTATTGGTTGCAAGTGGGTATTTAGGAAGAAATACAATTCCGATGGATCTCTTAATACCTAAAAGGCTAGATTAGTGGCTAAAGGGTATCATCAAAGAGAAGGAATTGATTACTTTGACACATATGCACCCGTAGCTAAGGTAACGTCGATCAGGATCTTATTTGCATTAGCATCTATTTATGATCTACATGTTCATCAAATGGACGTCAAGACGACAATCCTAAATGGAGATCTCGAAGAAGAGGTCTATATGAAACAACTAGAAGGGTTCGCTCTACCGGGAAATGAACATAAAGTGTGCAAATTAATTAAATCCTTATATGGACTAAAGCAAGCTCCCAAAAAGTGGCATGGGAAATTTGACTCTAAAATAATGTCAAATGGATTTAATCACAATTCAGTAGACTGGATCAAAGAAACAAAATTGTTTATATCCTCTACTTTCAAAATGAAGGATTTTGGAGAAGTTGATACTATCCTTGGTATTAAAGTTAAAAGAGATAGTGGGGCGTTTTACATTAAGCTAATTACACTATGTTGATAGTGTGATAAACAAATTCAAACATTTTAATTTTAAGGAGGCTAACACTCTTATAGCTCCAAATATTAAATTGATAAAAAAAATGAAGGTAGAGCAATTGCAAAAATAGAATACGCAAGTGCAATTAGAAGTCTTATGTACGCATCACAATGTACAAGACCTGATGTAGCATTTGTTGTAAGTAAACTAAGTAGGTTTACTAGCAATCCAAGTTCAGAACATTGGAAGATATCGGTAGGGTTCTTGGTTACCTAAAGAAAAACAAAAATCTTGGGCTACAATATACGAAATTTCCTAAAATCTTGGAAGGATGTACCGACGCAAGTTGGATATCAAGTGCGAGAGAGAATAAATCTACTTTGGTTGGATATTCACTTTTGGAGGTGGTGCAGTTTCTTGGAAGTCTAAGAAACAAACTTGTATTACTCATTCAACTATCGAATCGGAGTTTGTAGCA
This sequence comes from Olea europaea var. sylvestris, assembly GCF_002742605.1. Taxonomy (NCBI): domain Eukaryota; kingdom Viridiplantae; phylum Streptophyta; class Magnoliopsida; order Lamiales; family Oleaceae; genus Olea; species Olea europaea. The sequence continues at coordinate 400,046 of NW_019235742.1, forward strand.
TTGGCCGAAACTGGGAAAAAAGCTGAGTGGCCAAGAGATTTATTATATGAAATACCTTTATATATAAAGGATATTTCTTCTTGTGTGATAGTCAAGCCACTCTAGCTCGAGCGTATAACGAAGTATATAATGGAAAGTCTAGACACATGAGTCTAAGACACGAGTACGTAAGGAAATTAATCAAACATGGAGTAGTTTCTCTTACATTTGCTAAGTCTAGTGAGAACTTAGTCGATCCATTTATGAAACCTCTCACAAAAAAGTTAGTGAGATCAACATCAAGTAAAATGGGATAAAACTCCTCAAATAATTGCAACCTCACCAAAATATACTAAACTAGTATATACATAGGTTCAAGAGGTAATAACAAGTTATTCGATAAGTGGATGGATTCAACACTATTAAATATATCTAATACTATCTTTGGAAAATAGTGTTGGTTATTACTGTTAGAGGGATGAGATAAAATAAACTCTTAATGAAGTTCAGTATGGAGTACAAGTATCTGTAAAAGTAACAAAGATAGTAGAAGAACTTTACCTATGTGAATTTCGAGGTGGTACCACTTCATTAGAGAGTTGGAGTTTTCCCTCTTTAAAAGTTCAATGAAATAGGATTAGTGCAATGCCATATTAGCACTAAGCGAGTTAGAAGAATAGTGAAAAGCTTAACACTTGTGTGTGTGATTTCATCGGTATTGCCACAAAGAATAATTGGTTTAAGGCACATTAGCCCCTTGAAATTCTGATGATACTTTATGAAATTTACAATATGAATAGATTCAAATCGAAAGATATCTACTTCTTATGCATAAATGTTGATATTTGATTATGTGATTAAAATAGATTTTGAACAAGTGGGGGATTGTTGGAAATTTTTTTGTTTGTTGTTCAAAATAAAAGGGGGGGGGGGGCTTAACCATGCGACTGTATGAATTAAGCCCATGCGGTCGCATGAGGCACTCCCAAGAATGGGAGGGCCGGAGAGGCTATAACCATGCGATCGCATGGCTATAGCCCATGCGGTCACATGGTTACAAAAAACTAACCGTTAGGTTAGTTTTTTGACCCTTTTTCATTCAAATTTGGTGACTTGTCACCTGTTTCTCACACCATTTCGTGGAAACTTGCCAAGACCCATAAATAGGTGATCCAAGTGAAAGAAAATTCAATTGAGTTCCATTGAAATTTATCCCCAAATTATACTAAAAATATTGAGAAAATTTATCACATAATCCTTCCATTTTCACTTGTTCATTGTGAAGAACATCTTTGCTTTTTGGTGTTCTTCTTGTCAAGGTTTGTTTAATCCTACAAACTATTTTCCAAAAATCCTTAAAAAGCATTGGAAATGAGGCAAATAACGTTTGAGGACAGTGAGATTAATTTCATTTTCAAGCTTACATTGATATACTTTTATAATTTTCTTCTCCATTGCCATTATTTTTTCCAAAATTTGTATCATTATATTTATGAAGATATTTCTGGTCAAGGACATGCTTGCACCCAGTCTCTGGGATGTTGGGAATTCTTTAGGCCAGTTGTTAGATATAGCATTTCCCTCTCTCTCTTTCTCGTTCACATGCACCCACATACTATCTTTGGGGCGCAACTTTCTAAATTATCCTTTTTGTTGTATTTTACTTTTCTCTTATAATGGTGAGCAATAAAATAGGATGTCTCCCAGTATGGTGGCTTGTGTTGCTACGGAGGTTAATTTCTTGAAAAGCTTCACATGAAGGGGCAAATCATTTTGAATTGTGCTATGTGTACACAAAGCATTACACCCCCTCACATGGAGGGGGCCCACGAATATTAGCCTCTATGCCCACGTACTGGGTGTAATCTATTGTGTACACCTTATGGTGTACACATAGAATAATCCAATCATTTTCATCTCGGATTTCTCTATCATATTCTTTTGTTTTTCTACAAAGATGTCATTAATCTTTGGAATCTTCTTGCCTCCTTTTTTTTTTAATTATTATCCTTACTTCACTCTGTAAAAGAATATTAACTTTGTAGAATGGCTAGTAGAAAATGTTAGAAAAATTGCTAAAAACCATTAGTTAACCCAATGATAATATCATGTACATGTAATTTTGTTTGCTTCTTTTATAAAGTTTATCAACCCCACCATAATGAAATTCTAACAATGTGTACTATATTCAAAAAGTGATCTATCTTTGACACTAATAGTATAAGATTTTATTGGAACAATGAATCTTAACGGCACACATCTTTCTTCAATCCTTAACATTAAACATGCTAATATTACCCTTAAAAATAAAATAGCCCGTGTATTTCATGGGCAGAAGACTAGTACTTAAAAAGAAGCCAAAAATTATCTTCTTTTTGGCTTTTCTTATGAGCACGATATTTCATACCATCAATAAAAGTTAAAAAGAAGCCACCTTTTAACTTTTTTAGCGTTTAAGTTGAATCGAGCATGCTCAAAACCTGAAAAAAGAAAATGTGATTAAAGGTGACGTTTCTAGTTTAAATTAGAGTTTTTAAATACAAAGATGAATTTCATACAGAAAGTCATTTTTTTAGAAAGATACTAATCCTCTATTTCATTCAGCTAAAAATATGATTAAAATTTAAATCAAAATCAATAATTAATTTTAATAACACATTTCATGAGATCCATAACCTTTTAACAATATATTTCATTACCAAAAATTTGATTTTTATTTTAATCAAATAGGCTAAATCTATAGTTAAATATTCTAATGCTTGCCCTCTATCCTCGAATTAGACATTCTTGTTAAGATTATGACCTTTTGAAAAATGAATATGTTATAAAAAATTGGGTAACATGAAAATATTCACTGCCATAGATTTATCGACGAATCACAAGGGAGAGGGTTGAATAAGAATTAGACACTCATGTGGAGGGTATGACCTTCTAGAAAAATGAATATACATTTAAGTTAGGGAACAAGAAACTCTTCACAATTATTGACTTGTCGAAGGAAAGATTAAGCTCGTGTTTAATACTCATTAATTTATTTTTTGATTTGTTATAGGTTCACTTTCAATCGCACATTCAAACAATAAAATATTCTACAAATATATTAAAAAAAATTCCTTACTTTTTAACCACACATTCTATTAAAAATACTATTCAAAACTCATTTTTCCCTAATTAATCAGAATCAAACATGCTCTAAATAATACTAGACACTGTATATAATTACTTGTTTAATATCAATCATGTTCAATACTTCATGCATGCTTAATAAAGAGTATAATGAAGATTTTAGCATTCTATGTGTTAACAATGTTGAGTAGCATCTAATGCTTCTTACCAAATGTATTATAATTGGATTATGTCTAGTCGGCTCTAGAAAATCCAAACTAATTATTAGTTTTTTACTTTTCCACTAAATGCAAAAGACCGAACTCTTGAAATATATATGATCACAGAAGTCAATAAATCTATAACAATTTCCTCTGAACTATCGTATATATATTTTATCCCCTTCTGAGTTTCGATAATTAGATACAAGTAAAAATGACCTTTTTGTCCTTCTAATAATTCTCACTAACTCAAATATCATGTTCTTCAACGGTCCTATGAACTAATCACAAATATCGAAGTTTAGTCATCACGAAACATTGATCTCATATTTTAACTGTTCAAAAGAAAATTTTAAGTAGTCACTCTACCCATTTTTCAAGATGACAGTTCCCGACATGAATCATGTTCTCTACTCCTCTCATTCTCAAATTTCCAACTCATCGAGATATTTTACCAATCAAATTGATCTCATACATTGATGAATAAAAAACTATTAAGATCATGAAAAGATATGCATAACCATGCCAAGGGATTTAGATGCAGTACACAGTAATCAAGTAGAATTTAATTCTCAGCACAATCATGTTATAGAATTAAACTCGACACATGGTCCGTTTAATACACTCCAAGTGTACTAGCGTTACCTTTAACTATTTTTGTGATAAAGACAAATCACAAACCTAAATAGTAAATCGATCAACACTAAAACCTTTCAGTATAAGGTACCAACCCTTATACATTGATTGTGAACAAATTATTTATGATCAAAATATAAGTTGTGTTACACAATACTTCTCAACAGAAGTACCCAACTTATATTATCAAAAGTGATTATGGGCACTTTAATTCGCATGCTCAATGTAAATAAATGTAATAAATAAATAAAACCATAATTTATTTGTTATAAATTATTATTTTATTATAACAATATAAAATATATGGATACACAACCCTACAATTATAACCTTTGTTATCTTGTTAGTATTCTCCTAATTATTTACTTCAGACAATTTTCTTTAGATTCTTGTTGAATTCACATATATTATTCTTTGTAGGTGCCCTACGATTCGTTGCATATTGCTCTTTTATCCCATATTTATATAAATGTATGACAAAATTAGCCCATGTGTGGATTCCATTATTTCTAAAATATATTTTTTCAAAATTCATTTTCAACCATATTTTTCCATAAAATAATATTATACGCAAACCTAAAATTTTTCTTATCTTTTAATTACTTATTTTTTAAAAAATCACTATTCAAAGTACATTTTTTTTTCCGAAAACCCTATAAATGGCAAAGCTATTGCAGGTATATTGTAGATTACATTATGAGTCACACTCTCCCATGTGACATGATCTGCCCCATAATTTTACCTCCACTTTTTTCATCAATGCACATATTCCACATAGGAGAAATGTCATGCAAGCATTATTCTTAATAATTTATAGGAGAGTTTGTTAATAGACTAATAAATTAAAACTCTACAAAAATAATTTTGAACCGTTCTTGCATATCAGTGATACCCTAACGTAACAATCCTAAAATTTCATCAATATTAGAAAGTTTAGATTTATTATAATAATACAAAAAAATATAATAAAGAACTACAAGAATATGAATCAAAGTTATCTCTTCTTTATTTTTCTCCACATGTTAAAATTTGGATCAACCTTTTTAAATTTGAAGAATAATTACATTAATATAATTATTATTAAAAATATACATTTCATATTTAGCATAGAAGAAAATAATTAAATGACAAATGTATTCTAACATGAGAAGTTTAGATAACTTTTAAAAAACGAGGATGAGGATGTAATTATCGAAAATTTCAAAGGACATTAATGAAACTTATGTAAATAAAAGTGGAAATTGAAATGAATGACTTTGCATGTCATTTCAAATGAATGATTGATATTTCCCTTGAACGTGATTGATTGACATTTTAATTACCATTTAAAATTGTGGGAAGTCTAGCAAACTCTTAGGATTTTTCAATGCTTCAAGATAGACACTTTGATGCATATTAAGCCCTTGTTTGCGCCCCATTCTAGGGGGAAAATGAATTTCTAAATAATGTGTTGATGTGAAATGTGTGGTTAAAATGATGTCAAAATACTGTTTGAAAACATATTTTTGTGGAAAGAATGTGGCTTAAACAGGGGATAAAAGCCTATTTGAACATCATTTTTGTCAAAAATATATTTTAAAATAGTGGTTTGATGAAAATTTGTAGTTGAAAAAAAAAATTAGTTTACATGTAATATTAATTTATCAAAGAATATGTGGTTAAGAATAAGAGAGAATATTGTATTTTAGAATTAATATATACCAAACAAGGGCTAAGAACCTACTTGAGCTTCTAATTTATTTTTTTTCCCTCCCCTAATGCATTTCAAAATAGTAGTTTAATTGAAAATTGGAAAAAAAAAAAAACTTTGAATTTGCGAGCTGAGTATTATGACTAAAAGATGAGAAGCTTTGCTTTGTAGAGAGCTGTTATGCTCCTCAGTGGAACACGTCCACACTCAACACGTCGAAGCACATAATGTCAAGAAACATCGAAGCATATTTTTTGAAGCGGTGGTTATTTCGAAGTGGTGCTGACGTGGTACGTGCAGGTTCAAGCCGATACAACCAAAGCGATAATCGTTCTGAAGTGGTACAAGATGGTATGTACAGGTCCTACCCTGCGCTACGACCCAAGATACAAATATTTTGGGCAAGGATCTGTCCAAGACATATTTTGGAATGATAGATGTAACATCTCTATGACATGTGTCAACTCCAAGTCAGAAACATTAAATGTCGCCCCACCTAGGAAATGATTGATGAGCACCTATGAGTAGATGCCTCAAATCGATAGATAAATCCACGTGTTCTACATCTAACGACACTCCTTCCAACTTTCTCTCTATAAATACAAAGAGTCAAACCTTTGCAAGGTAGTATAACTTCACAATTCAAGTTTATATTTACTCCTCCCCATTTGTAATAAAAAAAGGTTAGGGGGTTGTCGTTATCGGAACCCGTGGTGCTGTTTACAGTCGACTGAGTTGATCGTTGGAATGTATGTGGCTGCTATCACACTCTTTGCGAATGGCCATATACTTTTGACAAGTTTCGGCCATGTGTAGGGAGGAAAATACACATGGAGTTGCTTTTTGTTGGTTGCATGGAAGGTCCATTTTTCGAGGTTAGCAACAGTTTTATCTTCTCGTCACTTCTTTCTAGCTACTAGCTTCTCAAGTGGGTGGCTTCGTAAGCAAGCTACCTTAGCATGGATAAAATCCCTATCAGTAACAGGCCAGAATAGCGGGGAAGGTTGCTTGCTCTTCAATGGAAATGGAGAATTGTCCTTTTATACTCGATCCTATACAACTACATTTTGCGCAAAATGATCAAAACAAAGATAGAGAATTGCAAAGAAAGGACGAAATGAACCAACCCACATGTCTTAATCGAAAAATATTGAAGAAAGAAACCTTGGATCAGCTACTGAAGCCCCTACTTGTACTAGTTAATCCATAATGAAGGTGCAAGTGCTAAAGAATATATCGCTAGCTCTACTAATGATGCTATAGGTTACGGATCAATATTATTTTATTAAAAAATGTATAATTGAAAATAAGAGAGAAAAATATATTTGAAAATAATGGGGACCAAACAAAATTGAGAAATTGTGCATCCACTTTTGTACTTAACTAAGAGCATTAATGTTAACGTTACAAATGAAATTTGAATTACAGAAGTAATCTATTGAAAATACAATTATGCCCTATTTGGAGGCCTTTAATTTACTTTTATTTTTTGGATTTATTTTTAACTATAAATTCATACAATAAAATATTTTACACAAAACCTTTTTCAATTTTTTAATTACATTTCGCTAAAAAATACTATTGAAAACATAGTTATTTACAGTTAAAGGCCACCAAACCGGGTTGATTATAATGTCTATTTATTACATTAATGTAGACTGAAATCTTTTATATTTAGGGTTTTTTTGAAACTCATTTTATTGGGAGATTTGATTTTGTAATAATGATTTTTAGAAAATGTGTTGTTAATATCTAAGGAAAATTTTAAAATTAATATGTGAAATTATTTTAGAGGGAGAATATAAGTACGAAAAAAATGACTTTTTAAAGGACAAAGCTCAAACATAGGCTCAAAGAATTCATTCTATTTATAATGTGGTTGACGAGATGCACATGTGGTGCACTGTCACACTGTTAAACTTTGAGATAGTCGAATTTTAGTCACAAAATGTAAAAAAAAAAAAAAAATGTCTTCTATTGTTCATTATACTTTGAGGTGATCAAATTTTGACCACTAAACTTTGATATAATATAACTTTGGTCACTAAATTTTTAGAAACGTTTTCTATTGCTCACTATAAATTTAAATTTAATTAATTTCCTATTTATCTCCCTTTAAAATAAAACTTTTTAATTTTCATACTCATTTTTAACCAGACATTTATACAATAAAATATTTTACACGTAAACTCAAAAAGATTTCCAACGTTTTAACCACATATTATCCAAAAAATCACCATTTAAAACTCTTCTTTTAAAAAAAAATGACCATCAAACAGGGGCAGAAATTCTAATTTAATTTAATTTTAACAATAAATATATTGTGTATTTAATTATAATTAGTAATCCGTTTCTTTGTACAGCTTTGTGAATAATGGAAACCAAACAAAATTAGCAAATTGTGCACCATTTTCGTACTTAACTAAGAGAATTAATGTTAATAAAACAGATGAAATTTGAATTATAGACGTAATCTATTGGATATAAAATTATGCCCCACCTTTAATTTATTTCTCACTCATTTTAACTACAATTTCATACAATAAAATATTTTACACATAAGTTTAAATTTTTTTTCTACATTTTAATCGCACTTTCTTAAAAAAAATACTATTTAAAACATAGTTTTTTACAATTAAAGGTCACCAAATGGGGCTAACTATAATGTCTATTTATTACATTAATGTAGAACGAAAACATTTATATTTAAGGCTTGTTTGAACTTCATTTTAGAGAATGTTTGAGATTTATACGTAAAATTATTTTATAGGGAGAATAAGATTACAAGAAAAATGAATTTTTAAAGAATGAAGATCACATATAGGCTTAAAAAAGAGTGTCTTTGTTAATAAATAAACAAAAACAAAATATAAAACATGAGTACCCAAACACGTATGTCCATACCGAACAAGAATTAATAATGAAATATTTTCTCAATCAAGTCAAGAACATAAGTAAAAATTTTATTATTATTATTATTTTTTTTTTTAAGAATGTGACTAAAAAGTGGGAAAGAAAAAGTCATGGAAAATGTGCAAATTTCATTATTAAAAAAAAATCATAGTTGAAAATAAATTCAAAAATATAAATGATCGAGAATTTTCACCAAATATGAAATAATTGAATACGAAACTTTATAAATCAGGCACTGTCTAATCAACATTATTTGAAAATATATATATAAATATATATTCTTAAACAGTGGTGTCACATCATTTCAATCACACATTTTTCAATAAAATAATATTACACTCAAATTCAATTTTTTTATTTACTTTTTAACCACAAAAATTTCATTAATACACTATTTAAAAATATATATATATTTTTTTTTTCAAAACAACCTGGTTCAAACAAGGGTCAAAAACCCGCGTTAAAAATTAAATACTGAGATTTTAATAAAAATTGACAAGATGTTTGATTAATAAAAGAAAAAACGTGAAATTCTCAGAGTAAAGGTCTGCTATCATCAATGGAGCCCAAATCGCAAAAGAGAAGAAGGAAATCAAAAGATATGCTCGAAAAAATCGGCACTAATGTTTTCAAATGATGAAGAAGCTGAAATTTCTCAGAGAGATAGCAAAGAATCTGTTGAGGAGGGCTCCAGTTCCCACTCGAAAAGCAAAGAGGAAGGAAAGACGACCCAAGAAGCTGCTTCAAAACAACAAAATGGCTCTTCTTCTGATGTTGAAAGTCTCCAGCAAAATGAATTGATTGAGAAGCAGTCCCATTTTTTCTTCGGTCAGATATTCACTGACGAGGACGTTATTACGTTGCTTCAAGGTCAAATAGATTTTAAGTCTGAGCATGGGGATGAAAGTAAGACCGAGTTTCATTTGTTTGTTAAGGACAAGCTTCATATGGAGTTTACTAAGCTTCAAGTCACTGAAAAACTTCGGAGACTTAAAACAAAAGTTTCTTGGAAATTTCAATAGGAAGAAACAGGCTCCTTTGGAATTCTCTAATGCATATGAATATACTGTTTTCAAGCTTTCGGAAAAACTTTGGGGAAATGAGGGTCAAAGTCTTTAAAGCAGCAAATAGTGCTCTCGGAAGAAAAAGAACAAAATGTGGAAAAAGAAATCTTAGAGGATGAAGTGGACGTGGAATCAAATTACCCATTATTGCCTCAGTCTTTCCAAATGAATATTGGAGGAATCATCTCTTCGGATATGCTCAAGACGATTTGGGCGATGATGGGAAGTGATAAGGCACGACACTTTGAGGCAGAATGGAGAAATCTTATGATACAGGAGCTTGAGCTGCACCTTAAAGAGACTGAGCTGGTTCTGAAAGTTCTCAAGGGTTTTCATTTGTTCTGTCACTAGGCTATGTAGATTTGAATATTTGCTAATCAGTTATAGTTTCATGTATTTTGTTTCTAAATGTCGATTAGGCTAAGAAAAACATGAGTGACTTTGTTCATATATTTTGGTCTGACACGCTTTTATTCTGTTGGAGAATTTGGTTTCATGGAATAGAGTGTAAAGAAATTTTTTTAATTCAGGGACTTGCTTTTATTATTTTGTTTCTTGACACATGAAAACGTGAATCTGGTAAACGTTAACTTCAAGTGTGGCTTTGTTGCTTGCCAAAGTTAAGCCTAGGCATTCAACTATTTTCTCTCACTATAGTTCCCACTTTGACCGTTTTGGTGAAATTGACAAATTGATAGTCTTTCTTCAGGAAGAAATTTCTAAATTTCTTGAATTTCAGGTAAAAGATGAGAACTTGAATTTTTCTGGTGGAAAATTTGAATTGAAAGTCGAGGAATCAAGAAATGGGTTCCATTTTTTCAGGTTTCTATTGTAACAATTGGGTGAAGAATGTAGGTTTATTGAATATCTTACTGTCATTCCCCTTAACGTTATTTTCAATTGACAAAGAATTATTGTTTGGACTACTCTGGCTTTCTGTGTGGTAGTTGTTCATTGTACACGATCTTTCTAAATGTCAATTAATTTAATAATTGCTAGCACATAGTTAGAAAGTCTTGGTAATTTTCTTTGTTATTATGCAGTTTGCTTTGATGATTTAGAAAGAATCATGTGGTTGGAAATCTTTTAATATGAGTAAGTTATTTTCTCTGAGCTATTAGCTTCTTGTTTGAGCAGTTGCATTCTTGTTGTTATACAGAAATAGTTAGAATTGACTTAGCTGCAGAAGAGAATGATATGCATTATGTAGTTGTTCAGCATTGATATCCCTAGTCTTTTGTTGATTATAACCTTCCATCTTAGGAGTTAAAGATGATTCTACGTATTTCTTGTCCCAATAGTCCAATTTATTACTCCATTTCTCGTCTTCAATGCACTTTTGTGGTGATTGTCCCACATAGTTTCACGTCACTTGTAAGGAATAAATCGTTTAAAGTTTGTTCTCATGTCAAATGATTAACAAAGAAAACATTCTTGATATCTAACTCCGGTTATTGTCCCTTTAATAGATATTGCCCCAAGCAAAAGTAGCACTTTCAAATATTACAAAATCGATTATTGTCCTTTTAATAGAGATTGCCCCAAGCAAAAGTAGCACTTTCAAATATTACAAAATTGACAATTGGCTTATGAGAATTACTTGTAATGCAGATATTTTGGCTGTCACTGGAAATGTTTTCAAGAATGAGGATTTTTGTTTTAGAAAATTTTCTCAATGTGGCTGTTGACTATAAAAGCATTGCGGTAATCTTCGTTTGTTGTTTTTGGATTATACTTGTAATCTTAATCTGGGAAAGTCAACAAATATTGTGTTGTGTTTTGCAAATTTAAGCTTGTTTTAGAAGAATCTGTCTATATTTAGTAGTTTGATAATGTTACTTTTTTATATTTGAAAGGAGAAATTAGAGAGCTAGCTGTAAGAGGCAAACATTGCTGTTATTTAGTTAATGTAGATTTAGTTGTCTTCTCATGATGCTTGAGAAAGATTTTGCTTTTGAGATATCGATCGAAATCTTAATATTAAGAATTATGCTCCTTTGCCTGAAAGAAATTGTCACCTTTGTTGACAAATACTCGCATGAAGTGGGAACCATGTGAATAAAAAAAAGCCCAAAAAATACTTGCTTCCCTCCCCCTATTGTGAGGGAGACGTCAGGGAGGGTGTCAATTCCTTCCTAGCAGCATAGCTGAATTGTAATATTAATGTGGGATATGAGACTATAATTTTTAGTAAACTTATCAGAAGTATGATGACTGGTTTGTATAGTTTCAAAACTTGAGGACAATTTTGGGATATTATGGATGTTCAGGGATCAACGTATAAGGTTTTGGAAGTTGTGAGACCGATATTGAAGATATGTATAAAAACCCAAAATCATATGAAAAACTTAAAATAGGTACCAAATTGTAAAAATTAGAGAGTGGATGGGGGGAGGACCGCTATTTGCAAACCATAGCTCAACCAAGGTTAGAAGTGATCAATGGATTCCATGATCCGATCATGGTAATCAACCACAATCAGCGTGATTGGAGCCCAAGCTCCTTGTTGGACGTGGTTGTGTCACAGTTTTCCTACATTGAAAAGTTTGGATTCTTTTTGTTTTATTCGGGGTTATTTTAGGTTCTTTTTGAGTCATGACTTTTGAGATGGGCCTATCGCTAAAGACAGATATATTCTAGATAAAAACAAAGAGGACACAATAAAGAGTGGGGATGTAAACGAGTCGAAGTTCACGGTTTGAGCATCGCTCGGGTAAAAATAGGTCGAGCTTTTTTTGCTTGAGTCAAACCGAGTCAAAGTTGAGCCAGCTCTTTTTTTTCCCCAAAATTTTAATTACATTTTTTTAAGGCAACTGCCTTTAAAGCGACCTTTTCAAAGGCTCTATACACGGATTGGCTTGTGTTAGTATGACAAGTCGGCTCGAGCTCAGGCTAACACTTGAAAATGAGGCTCGGTTCGAACGATCCCCAACGAGTAGTGAGCTGAATCCGCTCAGAAATTTTTGGGCCGAGTCACATGTCATTCGAGCCGATGAGTTAAATTGACATCCCTAATGGAGAGTCAGAAGTAAAACAGACAGAATATACAAGAGAGAAGAAAAGAAAAAGCTAGGATTTCAAGATTGTGTTCTTACTACAAGAGCGGCGAAGTACTTCAAATGCTCCATATGTTCTCTTTTCCTATAATATGCAACTAAATCAATAGTTTGGATGAAATATTATATTATAGTTTTGAACTTTAATTTTATTTATTATGCTTTGATCTCAAGTTAATATTTGTGTATTATTTTTACTTTTATTATTCATGCTTTAAAACAATTTGGTATTGTTTCATTGATTTGTAAGCAGGAAGGATTCGAGAGGTGAGTTATTATTTTAGACCTCATAGTAAAAATTGAAATTTGTGTAAAAGATATATCTTCACTAAGTTTGCAGTCATTAATTGAATATTTTTGTGACTGTATACTCTTAATTAAGACTTATCATGATTTAAAAAAGATATAGTGAGTTAACTTAGTTGAATAAGATTGATTTAAATTCGAGAGATGTAAATAAATTTTGATTAGAAGAACTTGACATGATACACATAATTGAGTATTGTTGAAATTTGGTAACTGAAATTAGAGGGATAACTATGATGAACTCGTAAACCATAACACTTGTTCATTAATTAAAATCCTAAATTATCTATTTTTGCACTTCTTCAATTATTTTGTAGAGTTATAATATTTATTATCATAATTTAAATTATTTTCAAATATATTGCGCTATACATTGAAAAATTACTTGATTTTGGCACTGTTCATAGGGTTGCGTGCAAACATTTTTTTAATCCGACCATTGAAAACCCGTTGGCTGATTTGCTTCTACTCTCATGCAAATATCTAACTTTCCATTTCTTTTAACACAGCTATATCACTCTCTATTTCTCTTTGTATTCTCGGCCACAAATTGAATCTCATTTCTTCTTTTCCTTTTTGTTTAACACTCCAGATTTTTATAAACATTAGAGTGTTATCAAAAATTCAACTTTCTTCACATTAAATGTGGAACCGACACATATAAAAATAATTCTGTTATTTTCAACCATAAATATCAATTAAAATGTGGAATTCGAGTTTTAAAATTTAACTAATTATTAAACATGTCTTTGAACAAAAACAAACTAATAATTTGGGAGATAAAAAAACTTAATATTTTTATTCTTTCAAATCCTCTTGACAGTCTGCATCACCATCTTGCCATAGTTCCAATCAACCCGATTTAACTTGTAAACTTATTATAGGAGTGAGTATTTTAAAATACCTAGTAAGATACGTGCAGTTTTCATACGCAAGTATATAACAATAAATTATACACTTCATTTCACTCTTCTCTTATAAAATATATTGGTTACCAAGAGACACATCCATCTTAAATCCTCTTAAATTTCAGTAGGATCATATCTCTTTCTGCAGAACCCGAAGGTCCACTTACAATTCATACATATTTAATTAAATACACAAAAGTATAAGAAAACAAACTATTTGCTCAAAAATATCTTACCTTGATAGATTTGAAAAGTTGTAATGGATTGTAATTAATGCACGTGACACCGTATTCTTTTCCTCTCTCTATCTTGTATGAATAAAATATATTATATAGTGATATTGTAGGATTCTCTCTCTAGCTTTTGGATTTCGTTGGCCTTGTATATATAATATATTAGTGGTGAAAAATTCTCGACCCATGGGAGTATTTATAGGACTTATAACCTAGTATATCAACTGAATTTCATTGCAACAAGGAGACGTGAATATAGTGAATGGGTCTGTATAGAATTGGTTTCCTAGTGAAACTTATAATTCTAATCTCAATGCATAACAATGAAATGAGCTTTACAATTCAAATACAAATCTAATCAATTAAAAAAAAAGGTTTTTTTCTAATAATCATCCTAGATAGACATGGCTACGCCCATCCAAATTATATTTAATTAAAAAAATTAATAAACGACAATTTGTTTAAACTTCAATATCTTGAATCTAACTTAACCTAATTAACTTTTTCTCAAGTCGAATAGTTCTAATTAATTATAAACTATAAAAAAAAGTCCAATATTAATATACTTATCTTCGCTCTATCAAAATCTAATTATTAGGTCCAAATAAAATTAAAACTTAACTATTTCATTTTAGTCCTTTAACTTTCAAAATATAAATATGTAGCATATAGAATTTTATTCTATAAAATTTCCAGGGCATTACAATCTCCCATACATAAAAGAATTTGGTCCTCAAAATTACCTCAGTTAGTTGAAAAGTTTCGGACACTTGACCTTGACATACTTATAGTATTTTATAACAGAAAGCAAGATTACTCATAATCATACTAAAAGAATGACATTTCATTTTATACCTTGGATCTATTGGAGAGTGATCAAATAGTGAGCGCCACGTGTTAAGGATTCTTCACATTATTACATGATCAAAATTTTACAAAAACATTATCCTTAAACTCCTAATTCTTATCAAAATGCTTTGATCTTATTTATTTAAAAAAATTCTAAAATAGGAATTTCATTAAATAAAAGTTTCTAGAGATAAACACGTAAAATCGTGTTGAAATCAACTTAAAACTAATATTTCCATATATTAAACAATCATTTAATATCTAACCTTTAGAAAAGTAAAATCTGTAATTTTTTTAATATATGAAAGTGCATTGTTCACGTGATTTTTTTTAAAGATGTCTACAAGAAGGTAGATCTATGCAGATACCATATTGTAATACTCCAAATTTTAATAAACATTAGAATCTTATCAAAAATTCAATTTTCTTCGTGTTAAATGTGGAACCGACACATATAAAAATAATTTCTTTATTTTCAATTGTAAATATCAATTAAAATGTGGAATTTGAGTTTTTAAAAATATTTAAACACAATTAGTTAACTAATTGATAAATGTATCTTTGACCAAAAACTAACCAATAAATTGGGAGATAAAAAAATTAATATTTATATTTCTTCAAATCTTCTTAGCAGTCCGTATCACCATTCTCCTACAATTCCAATCAACTCAATTTAATCTGCAAAATTATTGTAAGAGTGAGTATTTAAAAATACCCAATAAGATACGTGGAGTTTTCACACACAATTATATAACAATAAATTATATACTTCATACCAATCTTCTCTTATGGCGTATATTGATGATCAAGCGACACACCTATCTTAGGTTCTCTTAAATTTTCGGAGGATTTCAGCTCTCTTTCTACAAAATTCAAAGGTCTACTGGCAATTCAAAAATATTTAATTGAATATATAAAATCGTAAGGAAATAAACCACTTGTACAAAAATATTTTACTTTGATAGATTTGAAAAGTTGTTACGGTTTGTAAAATAATGCACGTGAAAATCGCTTTCTTTTGCTCTCTGTCTTGCATGAATAAAATATATTATATGGTGATATTGTAGGATTCTCTTTAGCTTTTGGATTTCTTTGGCCCTGTATGTATAATATCTTTGTGGTGAAAATTCTCTCGACTCATGGGAGTATTTATAGGACTTATAACCTAGTATATCAATTGAATTTCATTGCAACAACGAGATGTGGATACAGTGAATAGGTCTGTGTAGAATTGGTTTCCTAGTGAAACTTATAATTCTAATCCCAATGGATAACAATGAAATTAGCTTTTTAATAATCAATTTTAAAAAAAGTTATCTAATCCCAAAGGATAACAATCGAATAGTTCTAATTATAACCTACAAAAAGAGTCTATATTGACATGCTTATCTTCGCTCTATCAAAATCTAATTATTAGGCCCAAATAAAATTAAAATTTAACTATTTCACTTTAGTCCCTCAACTTTCAAAATATAAATATATAACATATAGATCAAATAAATTTTATTATATAAAATTTTTGGGGCATTACATTTTGCATCGAACTCCACCACAGAAAACCCTAGCTTGCTCCTTCTCAAACTCACTCATCTCTTCACCATCGAAGAAGCTTACCCTCACCCCTTTCAAAAACTCTTAGATCCCTGATGAAACCGTATGAAGAAAAACTCCTCTACTAAGGGGAGCAGCGTTGAAGGTACAATCAGACGTCGAATCTCCTCCATCTTATATTAATCAACCTAGTGGTCGAAAACCCTCTCGAGACTTCATAGCTTCCTATAGGGCGTCGCTCCTATGTTATCTTGTGTTTGCTTTATTTTATTGTTCCAAAACTGGTGTTAAGATAAGTTGTTTTTTACATTTTTTATTTCAATTTTACTGTAAAGTGGGAGATTTTGCCCGTTTGATTTCGAACTTTCCTTCAAATTTCCAAAAAAAGGTAAAACAAATCGACAGCAATAGGAGACTGGCGAGCTGAGGTTTGTTAGTTTCTTGGTTGCTTCATTTTAGGGTTATTTGTTTCTTCAATTTATGTTAGTTGTTCTTTAATAAATAACTTCTTCGTCTGTTGATTTGTAGTCATTACGATCTCTGAATCTTGTGTATTTTGAACTTATTATTTGTTCCCTTATTTATCTGTTTACAATTTTATATTTCTTGCTTGTGGATTCAGGTCGTAGTACTATGCGGCTCAACTTCTCTAGAATTTTTCGAAGCAATGGAAAAATTTGACACTAAAATAGGACACTGGTTACTTGATGTATATTCATTTCGTATTATATTTTCTGCATATGCTTCAACATAAGGGTTTCTTTTATTTGAAGTTATTATAAATTTGTCGCCTCCCTAGAAATTAAAGTAGGACTCTATTATATTTGAAACTTCTTTTGTTCCTTGTTGTTCTATGTAGAAATAATTATAATTTGTAATTGATGTCAGAATTGTGTTCGTGTGATCTTTGTTTGGTAAGTTTTTTTTAATAACTTTGTTGCTTATCTTTGGCACAATGAAGAAAGAATCTTAATAAATTCAAAGAAGAGTCATCTTTTACCCAATATCGAAGAGTTTGAACCAAGATTTCTAGATGGATGGGATGGAGTATTAGTATATCTAACACAAAATTTAAATGTGAAAAATTGCCCTCTAAAAAAGGAAATATTGAAAGAATTAATCGTAAATTATGAGATTTTACTATCGTTTTTCCCCTTCTAGAGAAAGTGTTAGTCGCAGGAATTTCCACAATAAATGCTATCCCCTCTTATATGAATTGAGCTTGCAAATTCCTTTTGCGCCCCAAAAACTGATTTTGGTTAGAATAATTAGCAGAAATAAGAAAATGATTTGTTGATACGTTCAAGTAATTAAGTGTTTTACAATTAGTACAACAGATTTATTGTCATAACCTGGATTTTCCAACAAAATCAATCTATTAAATCCCTAATCATGAGCAAATTCATAAATATACTCCTAAAAGATCAGTGGGTATAAGAAGTCGTATTGTTGAGATCTATGTAGCAGGAAAGAAGAAATTGCAATCGTCGAAAATACCATCAAACTGAGTATGATTGTATGTGTGATAACATCTACTATACCTGTAATATCAACAAACCTAATTATTGCAATTACTCAGGATACCCCAAGGTAAAAGAGCTCCTGACCAATTAGAAACAAAAATAAATAGAAACATTCTTGAATGAGGCCAGGGATGAATCGAAAAAGAAATCATTATTTTTATCAAATCAAAATAATAATTTACATCATTAAGTATCGTGATAGGGAACCTAATGGGTCATACACAAAAAGAGAACTAGAAGAATGATATTTACTAATTAATTAATAGACAAATGTTGCACAATTAAATAATTAGGCTGCTTATTAATGGGATGAAGTAAATTTATTAGATTAATTAATTTATGAACTAAGTTTAATTAATTAGATTAATTAAATATTGGTCTAGGTTAGATTTAAGAGATGGGTCAAGTTCACTTGAACTTCTATTAATAGGTTGCTAAAGTTCGAGAAATCATAATACATTAATTATATTACTAGCACAAAAAAGATAAACTCTGATTCTCTCATTCTTGTTTTCTAGTGTGAATTATCATTGGAGGTTAAAAAATTGGATAGTTGTGGTGTAGAGAAGCTAATTGCAGATCAAGGTCAGCAAAAGAGTTTGCAAAAAAATTTTAAACATATAATTCTTATCACAAATTCAATCTACACACAAAGCAGATACTTGGTATGAATTGAAATTGTTTTAAATTTCGTTGTGCATTTATAAGTAAATTTTTAACACTGATATCAGAGCTTACTTTGTGCTTGTTATACACAATTTTGCATGTTGGAAAAACCAAAAGTTGATTGTTTATATTTTTTTGAATCTAAACAATTCAGAAAAAATATTTTCATATTTAAAAATCTATTTTGAAAGAAATTTAATTTTTGGTAGAAAAATTGGATAGGGGAAAACTTACAAAGCGCGCTATAGAGCTTCTCATAGCAATAGTAAACGTCGTTGTGTTAAATTGCAAAAACCCACCTACAATTATTGAATTAAGGACAAATTGCAATTTTAAAAGTAAAGGACCTATTACGCAATTTATAAACTTGGAAGACCTATTTATAATTTTAAAACCAGGGGCTAGTTTGAAATTTTCAAAATGATTGCATATTCTAATTTTGAAAAGATTTTTAAATTTAGTTTATGAAAGGGTGTTACCCCAAATTTTAATTTTGAACGGTTTAAAATTATATTTAAAATTGACGAACCTTTTAAATTATCATTAAAATTGAATTTTAATTTAAATATTAAAATTTAACCCTAAATTGAATTTTATTTTATTTAGGAGTTCTATTCTAAATTAAAATATTAATTCAATTGAAATTATAATTGAACTCTAATTTCATATAAAATTAGTGTTTAAATATAATTAAATTCTTTCATCCTAAATTTTTTCTTGAAACTAGAGTTAAATTCTAATTTGATATTTAATTAAAATTTGATTTTAATTAAATTTACCTCTTTCAAAGCTTTGGAATTAAAGTTTGGACTCTGATTTGATTTAGTTAGAAATTGATTTTAATTAAGTTGACCCGCCCTATAAATTTGGAATTTGTGTTGAACTCTAATTTGCTATCTAAATGATTTTAATTAAACAAATATCTCCTAAAATTTTGAAATTAGAGTTAGACTCTAATTTGACATCTTAATTAAATAAACTCTCTAATTAAATTAATTGATTAATTAATTGTTTCAATCATTTTGTCTAAATTAGTTTAGACGATCTTAATTGATAAACATGTGAAACATATTTATATAAAATATTATATTATGTAGGAATGCATTTATACAATGAATATATATTTAGTGGGTGATTATGGATTCGATCGTGTGAATGTGTTGAATTGTTTGTTTTAGTTCTTGTTATTTGGGCATACGAATTCTTATTTATTTTGGATTGCAAGGTCATTGTCATTATTATGGTACGCATGTCTAATTATTTAGGAATGCGTGCCAACTAGTATATGTTACAGGTTGTAGTTGGACTAATTGGAAATGCAAGAAGGGAAGGAGACCATGGAGATGGAGCATTGTATGAGTTAATGCTATATCCTTTAGGAGCTGACCAACTAATCTTTCTTATTGCTCAAAAAGACTAGATAGAATAAGTCAAATTTTATTTGTATTCCATCATTATAGTAAAAAAAGAGAGTTCCTCATCAATCCCAGCTTGTTGAGTACAATCAAAGCTGATTTATTAGAAATATGTTTGATACTATGAAATATTATATATTTTTGAATGATGAATTTGACTTAACTAAAATTTATCTTCTGTTGAGTACACCTAAGAAGAAAAAATTTAGAGACACATTAAACTAACACATAGATGTGTGAAGACAATGAGTTGTTAGTTTAATAAGAGCTGTAAAAGGTACAACAGATAATAGTATCTCTAAAATGTTTTATTAAGGCTTGTTGAGTATATTTAAGGTCTTAATATGACGAATGGGATCCTAGTTCATCAAGAATAAGGTACAAATTCCATGAATTTATGTGAAAGGGTCATAAAATTTAATTAAACAGTGGGAGTATAATTAATTTAATATAAGTTCATATTAAATTAATTGTTACATTGTTTGACATATAGTGAATCTTTTATTTTCGTCATTTACAGGTTGCATTATGAGTAACCATATGAATCTGAGATGCATATTGGATGGCAATGAATTTATCAGGCCAAAATTTTCTCAATCGACACCGCAATTTTAGAATTGTTCTCAATCATAAGTAAATTGGTTATGTCCTTTAGTGGGCCTTTCGAAAGCTACCCACTAAGAACTCAACTGAGGAAAATATGGCTTCTATAATAAACACAATTATGATGATAATACTGCAACATGTGTTATACTTGGAGCTATGTCACCTAAGTTACGAAAGCAACGTGAGGGTATGGATGCTAATAGTATGATTGTTCATCTTAATGAGTTGTGTGACAAACAACCACATCTGGAAATATATGAGATTTTCAAGCAACTATACTGGTGCATAATGGCAGAGGGTCTTTAGTCAGTGCGCATATGCTAGAGATGATTGGCTACATTGAGAAGTTAGCTCAATTGGGTTTGATAATGGATCATGAATTGAGTATTAGCTTAGTTCTACAATCTCTATCAGAGAGTTATTCACAATTTATAAGTTGTTGAATATGCTTAAGACTGTAGAACCCAATATCAAGGATGGTGTTGGGCAAGTCTTGTCCATTAATTCCCTCAACGGTACTAAGAGAAAGACTAATGTAAGCTTTAGGAAAGCAACAAAGACGGCTAAGATAAATAAAGAGGCAGTCAAAGTGAAGAAGGGTAATACCAAATCCGATGACCCTATTATCACTGTGTTGTAAAAGGTTATTGGACGAGGAACTGTAAGTCTTACATAGCAACCTTTAAGGGGAAAAAATCTTTAAAGCTTCCACTTCAGGTATTTTGTAATCGAGATTAATATATCTACTTCATTAGTTCTTTGTGGTATTAAATACTGGATGTGGATCTCATATTTGTATAAATATGCAAGGACTAAAGAGAAAGATTACTGCAAATGAAGTTGACCTACGAGTAGAAAATGGAGCAAGAGTTGCCATATTAACTGTATAAACATATTTATTACCATTGCCTTCGGACTTAGTATTAGAATTAGAGAATTATTATTTTGTTCGTGACATTACCAAAAACATTATTTCTATTTCATGTTTGGACGAGCGATTTTTTAATTAATCTTAAGGACAATGATTGTTCTTTTTATCGAGAGGAGCTATTTTATAGTTATGGTACGTTACAAAATGACAGTTTACATTCTTGATACTGAACTATCTATTATAAACATAGAAAATAAAAGACATAAAAATAATAACGTAAATAACACCTGTTATTAGCATTGTAGATTGGGTCATATAAATAAAAATGCATTGTCAAATTATGTTGAGATGGATATTTGGGGTCAACTGGTTTTGAATCTGTTGATCTACGAGCGACACGAGCAGGAGGCAAATGCTTGGTAGGTCAACAGCCCAGTGAACCGGGCAGGACACTCAAAGAAAAGGGGGTACACTAAGCAAGTATTAGAAATTGGCCTCGCGGAGCTTTGTTAAAAGCAAGGACCACTATGGGAGGTCAAACCAAGGACCTATGGAATTACAATGACAACGTGGGCAACAAATGTTGAATCCACTTATATCCACACAAGCAATTTTTGGCACATTCTAATTGAAGATACGATTGGAGACTTATGACGATAATGGACGTGGGAGATGCTCTATGACACGAGACAAAAATGTCCGGACACCAACAACGTGATCAATTATGATCACAAATAAAATGATCAATTGCATACAACTCCATCGAAAAATATATAAGAGATTACCAAACTCAAGCATGTAAATTAGAAGACTTGTGATTTTGTGTGTATAAAGTTATTTTTTTTCATCCCTTAAAGTACTACCATTGGATTAGAACCATGTTGCCGCAACCCATTAACCAGAGCTTCACATTACTCACTGCCATACATTAATTATATTAATAAAGGGTCAGCCACCCTACACCCTATGCTGATACTTATTAATGCAAATGTTACATCAATTATTTCTACAAACTCTGTAGATCTTCTTTAAAGGCAACAAGCGCTTCGGCTTGAAGAGAGAGCTTTGGATGGGCAGTATTTCAACCAGTAGGAAGGGTGCTCTAGCTAAAGATCAACTTTTTTCCCTTGCTTTATTTTGACCTTGTTGATTGCCAGATGTTTGCATGTAGTGCCTCCACATGGAGCTTTAGATACGAGGCGTAACAGAATCATTTAACAAATTGAATTATACCTGTTGGGCAAGATGATCAAATTTCATTTTTCATTTTTTTTTTTGAAAAGGGATAAAGAACTATACAGTTAGTAGGCCTAATACATATTGATGTATCTACCCATGTACTTCATCACTTTTACTTATGAACATTCTAAATATAGTTATCCTTAATGAATTCAAGCATGAAGCATTTGAAAAGTTTAAGAAATTTAAGCTAGAAGTAGGGAAGTAAGTAGGTAAAGATATTCATACACTAAGATCTGATCGATGTATAAAATATCTTAAATGAGAATAAGTTTTCTCACAACGAACTACGTCACATACACAACAACATAATGGTATATTTGAACAAAGGAACTCCACACTATTAGATATATTGTGATCAATTATAAGACATGCAAACCTGTCGGTTGACAAAATTCAATACGAGTTATTGAAAGGTCCAACTTATATCATATTAAAGATTGGGACTGTGACATTTATATAAAGCGCACTTATGTAAAGAATATGTACTTAATAAAAATATAAGATAGTTAAATTAAATGTAAATTTATTTACAAAATGAAGTCAATATTTTTAAATGTGATAATACTGAATCAATCTCACTACTAGTAGTTGTCTTGAATCATTTTACCTTTATCATCCAAAAATGGAGAAGAATAACATGGAATAAGCTAACACTTAGTAAGCAAATAACATACATATGATATGAGTATAAATTACTTTAATATAAAAGTATCTTAATAAGTATCCCCATTTTCATTCATTCTTTAAAAATCTTAACATTGATATCATGAGCTCACTTGATGCATCACCTAACCAATTAGAATGCAATAGTGGGCCATGTTATTTGAAACTCGATCAGATCTTCCAATAGTACAAAAAAGCAGTTAATGTTAATAGTGAATATTGCTCGGGTGCATTGGTCCCCCACGTCCCATTTCTCACTCACACCTTCATAGTATAGATAAACACCTCATAATAACAACATCTGAGATACATGTCCTTTTGAAAACATTCCTTCTCACACTTACATTTAAAAACTCTTTATTTCATGAAATTCCATGATGTTTATGAATGAATTGATATGCACAAATTATCATTAATAGCATTTATAATATAAAACATAATGATAAAATATTAATTTCACATAATTAGATAACACATTTACACATTGAACGAAGTAACATATGTATGAAGACAATAGAAGATTTACTTACCTTAAGTTCTACCAATTTATTTTTCGAATGGCAAGTGAAAATGTTCCAAGTCACCCACAAAGTCAACGTGCCAAAACCCTAAGTCACTACCATTTGTTTGTTTATTTATCCATACCCCTGAACAGGGGGCGAGTTAAGATTTATACGGCTCTTTAAATTTTGATGTGAATCAAACTGGTTACAAACAAATCAATATGTTGATAAAACATAAAAAATAGTAAGTGATTTAAATCCAAATAAAAATCTAGAATATGTAGCTAATATTGTAGATTGAATGAAGAATAATTTGTCAGTTTCCTTTCTAGATTATAATGGATTACTAGTTTGTTGATTCCCAAGTTCTTACTAATAGTTTGATGCCAATGAAAAATCATTGTATAAAATTAGAAAACAATTAAATCTCCATATTTTTAGATAGGAAACGAAGAAATTTTGCTTTATGCAAACCAACAAGAATTTTCTTATAATTTAGAATTTAGCACACACATATATGAACATCATTCATTTAACTATTTATTTGAGGAAATATAATTACCAATTCTTCAGTTATCCAGATGATAAAATTAATTTAAAAGGGGGAAAATTGCACAGCAGTCCCTAATCTTTTCATTTTTTAAGGACTTTACCTTTATCTTTATTTTGTGTCAGCGAAGGTTCATAACCTTTCATAAATATGCACCTGAGGTCCATCTAAACAAAACCTATCCAAAACATCGTCAGTTAACCGAAAAAATTAAGGAATTAACATTCAATAAAACTGTTCTCTAAAATATATGCCGCAAGTGCACGGGTCGCGTTCATGTAACAAAGTGGACCTTTTGAATCCGGGTTGTCGATCTCTCGAGGAATATATACTTTCAAATACACAACTTTAATTAATTCAATTCTAACAATAAAAAGTAACACACAATAAATTTATGACTTTGGCATTTAACTAAAAATCAATGAAATAAGAAAATATAAAAAATCTTGAAAATTTTGGAAGAGAACTTGGTTGGGATTCATGGTTTCATTTAATCATCACCTAATTAATTTCTCCATGAGCCAATTAACGAATTACTCATTTTCTATGTTAGACCCGATTTTTCAATTTTAGTTAATTACATCTCTCAAGCGAAATTAACTCTAATTGATTAGTTTAACCTACTATATCTCTATATCGATTAAAACCAAACAACCGCATTAAATATTTGTGAAAATAGCTCATTGGGTTACCTAGGGCTATGGATATATCTCTATCCCTTACACAAACCTAGGATTTCTACTATTTGGTCTAAAAGGCACAATCTTCTCTCGAGCAATGTACAAATTACTAAACATAACCGTTCATTGGCCACATAAATAAAAATACAAGAAATACAATAGTAAAAACACATGAAAATAAGCAAATTAATATCAAAAGGCAAATATTAAAATTAATCAAGATTAGATTAGACTACAACCATAAATCTCAACACACTTAACTTAGCCCATTTTATATGGATGATAAAAGAAGAATATTTTATACAATAGATTGCAAGTTTGACAAAATAATTGAGAAAATACAAGGTATAGATAAAACTCTTTTTTGTTGGATTTTTGAAAATGAAATTGTTTCCTTTTGATTTCTCCAACACGTTGCCAAATCCTTTGATTGAATCTCATTGTGCTCTCGATTTGATCTCCAAAATACTAAGAATTTACAAAGAAAAAGAAAGAAGGAAAAAAATGAAAGGAAAAGGAAAAGAAAGAAAAATAAAAATAAAAAGAAGAGAAGAAGACAGAACCCGCAAGAAAAAGCCAACTGGGACCAAAAATATGGTTTTTTTTATAATAAAACCCTAGCAAAATTGCACCCAAGTCTTTGGATTTTGAAAATAAATTAGAAACAGTCCGGTTAGGAAGCTGTGTAGTAGTGCGCTACGGCGCCACTTGCCTTTTACTATTTTTGCAGCTTAGTCCTTTAGGAAATTGCGCGCTAAGTCTCTCAACTTTGATTTTGTACAATTTAGTCCTCGAATTTTGACTTTG
The DNA here is from genome assembly GCF_002742605.1 of Olea europaea var. sylvestris. Classification (NCBI taxonomy): domain Eukaryota; kingdom Viridiplantae; phylum Streptophyta; class Magnoliopsida; order Lamiales; family Oleaceae; genus Olea; species Olea europaea. Next base: position 426,083 of record NW_019235742.1, read on the forward strand.
TTTGAATTTTACCCTCCAAAATTGCAATCCTAAGTCCTTGAACTGTTGGTCCTTTTGAATTTTGGTCCCCAACTTCACAATTTTGCACACCTTTAGTCCATTTTCCCTCATTTTGCTTCGTTCTCTTTCCATAGGTGATTTTCGGCCTACAAAAGAAAATACTACATAATTGTAAGTAGAATTCCATTCATTTAATCAATTAATAACAAATTTAGATATTAAATAATGTAAAAACACACTTACCAAAAATCGTTCAAAAACACTTTCCAAAAGGGAATCAATATCCAATAAAATCATCACGGTAGCAGATAGTTAAAAGAATTTTTTCTCCCAATCAACTGACAGTGTTTTGGACGGTTTCCGTCCAAATAAATCTCAGGTACATATTTTTGAAAGGTTAGGGACCTTTGCTGACACAAAATAAAAGTTAGGGTAAAGTCTGTAAAAAATGAAAAGGTTAGAAACCACTATTGCAATTTTCCCTTTAACAAAAGAATCAAATGTCAAAATAACAAAGTGATTCTTGCTCAATTAAAGTTATGCATAAAGGGGCTCTAAAGGACCATTAAATTATATACATTTATCTATGGTTGTATATGTGCATGTGTGTGTAAAAAATCATATCCTTATTCATTCAATTTAAAGAGATTTAGTGGCCTAATAACGTGTTTAACACTAAATAACCATAAAATATTAAAATGATGAAATAATTATACCTTCAATTGCAAAAATTCCCACTTCTAGAAGTTGTAGCTGATAACAGTGGTGGTTTGAATACTAATTCAATTAGAGAAGGATATGGAATTTACTCGAGAATTAACAATTGGATTTGGGTAAAGATTTGAATTCTTTATTTTTGATATAATAGACATGTGAATATCTAAACTATATTGTTTATTAAATTATTTTTTTAATGTTTGGGCAATTTCGTGTCCGCATTCCAACAACTGGTATCAGAATAATTTAGATTTTTTACTTGTTCGTTATTTTTGTATCTTGACTGCATATTCTAGTTGAGGTTTTTAAACTATGATCATATTATTTGTGGCCAGTTCTTGATGTAGTTTTTTATTTTGAGTTTATAACAAGATAGGTGGATTACGATACCATCATCTTGATTAAATTTTCATTTCAATTAGGTTCAAAATTTGATGTGAATGGAACATATGAAATATGTAATTCTTATAATTGTTGATTCTTATAAATTGATTGAAGACCTAGAAGACATGACGAGAAAGAAAATTCAAGAATTTGTAGTGGTTTAAAAAAATTAAGTTGTACAGCAGGTAGCTGTGCAGTAGCCACTATTGCTAGACGCAACGATAGCAGCAGGCTTCCCAAGCAGGCAATTTCTGATCGTCAAAGCAGCACTAGCTGCCTTGGGCAACGACTAGTTGATTAGTGTCTTGCTTACGTTTGGTACAATATATTGCATGACTTTGATCTAGGTTTAGTTTTTTATGGCAAATCTGGATAAGTCGGGTTTGAAGTTAATTAATTTTTGAAGGTACGATGGTGGATTACTGTTGTTAGATCCTTGAAAACTTGTGGGCTGAAACTTTAGATTAAGTATTGGGCTTAGGTCCAATTAGTTTTATATTTAATTTTTGAGTCGATTTTTGTGCTATAAATAATTGTTATTTATCGCTTTATAAATGCTTTAAATTATCGTGTAAAATAATATCTCTCTAAATACCATAATATATAGATTTATTTATGACATCGCTCGTGATATAATAAATAGGATGCATATCATTGTACACCGATTTTTCTTTGATTAATTAATTTAGATTAATTTTTTTTTTTGGATGAAAAATTCGTAATAATTAAATTGCATATTAATTTGATAATATAAATAGTTGATAATTATTTAATTTTTCTTTATTAAATTAATTTAAAGAAAATTTATCTAGAAGGAAAATTCTTAATAATTAAACCATATATTAATTTGATTTACGTTAATAGTTGATAATTATTTAAAATTTTCTTGATTAATTTAATTTAGGTTAAATTTATCTGGAAGAAAAATTCGTAATAATTAAACTGTATATTAATTTGATTTATGTGAACGGTTGGTAATTATTTATAATTAAAACTCATTAATTTAAAATATTGAGTGAAACGGGAATTTATTTAAATAGAACTCCAAGGTCTCTTTTGGTTAATTCATAAGCAAATTAACACACTTGCCTCGTGCGGCCATACAACAAACTCCCTATAGGAGGGCCACGTAGGTCGAGTTGTTTGGTTGGATTTTCCTATTATAAGTCTGTCTAAATAAAATATAATTTGATATCATCTTATAGACGGTAAAATTATTTTCAAGTATTTAGAAATTAAGACAAATGCTATACATTGAAATCAAGATCATTAGCGAACTTCCTATAAAGACTCTTGTTTATGATCTTGGTGACCAAATAAAACGATACTAGACTAATATAGAAATTGTTGTCAAATATGATTTATTTAGTGGGAGGATCACAACCAGATTAGTAAACACAGTGACATTTCCTATAAAGGGGCCTTTTGAATAACAAGGATCAAGTAATTGTTATATTATTGTCGTTAGATGGATCTATATGTATATTCATGCATCATATGTTAAATTGTTATTTGCTACTCAATTTTAATATGCAATGTATGATTGTTTTTATGCGAAATATCACTTGGCTAATTTTTCTATTATTCTAAAATAAAACCAACTAATCAAAAAAAAAAATTACGTGGATTGAAAACATAATTTGATGTTTATGCTCAATACAGAAAAACTTACTTTTGCATTTGACGGATGTCTTGATGGACATACTAAGACCATATAAAAGTGTCCAAAAAGCTAAATATATTGAGTGAAAGATTGTAGACAAGATGGCTAGCTGTTCATTTTGGCTTCAATGTCAAACATGTTATAAAAAATGCTTGAAAGTCAGAGTACCTTCAATGACATTCCAAACTCTTTAGGCCATTTTTTGTCATCAAAGTGGGAAGGCTGGTATTGTGTTTTGAACACTTATTTAATACCTAAATATGCTTATTATTGATGAAAAGAGTGGATATCAAGTCACAATTGAGTAATTTTAACTTTTGTAAGTCATAAACCCCAAATGGAAAGAGAACAAGGCAAAAAGGAGTTAAAAGGGATGGAAAGCATACAAAATTGCGAAGTTGGGACCAAAATGCATAAGTGAAGAAAGTTGATGGACCTTGGATGCAATTTCATGGAGGGCGTAATTGAAAGAAAAGTCAAAAGTTGAGGGACATTGAGTGCAAATTGCTAGAGGACTTGTGTGTAAAAGAAAAAGAAAAAAAATAATGAAATGATTCATTATGGCATAGAGATGGTGCCTAGACGCTGGAAACATGGTGCTTAGGGACCATATAAAAAACTTGGCATCATTTTTGTTGTTTGTTCAAAATATAGGGACTTAGTTGCAAATTCTCTGGGTTTAAAGTTAAAAGTCAAGAGCCTCATTCCATCTCCTTCCTTCTTCGATTTTTCCTCGCTTTCATTTTTCTTTTCTTTCTTTTTCTTTATTTTTTCTTTCTTTTCTTGTCCTTTTCAATTTCTTGGTATTTTTGGAGCAAAACATAGAGTACAAGATGAATATATTCAAGGATGTAGAGAGATTTTGGAAAAATCAAGTTTAAGCCTTTAACATCTTCAAAAATCCAAAATGATTGTATCCCGGATCTTGTATTTCCTTCATTATTATCTTCTATTTGCAGTGTATTGAATAAAATATTCTCATTTTTATCATATAATTAATGTTGGCTAAATATTTGTACTAGGATTTATGGCAGTAACTTAAACTAGCTTGGATTAATTTCAATATTTGCTTTTTTGACGTTTAAACACTTTTTTTCATGTGTTTCTACTATTGTATTTTTTTGCATTTTCATTTATATGTCCGATAAATGGTTATGTTTAGTTATTTGTACACTGTTCGAGAGAAGATTGTGTATTTTAGATCAAATAATAGAGACCATAAGTTTGTGTAGGGAGATAGAGATTTACTCCTAACCTAGGTGACTCAATGAGCTATTTTTCACAAAGATTTAATGTGATTCTCTGATTTTAATTGACATAGAGATATAGTAAATTAAACTAATCAATTATGATTAATTTCGCTCGAGAGAGGTAATTAACTAGAAAAATCGAGTCTAACATCATAAATGAGTAATTTACTAATTGACTTGTAGAGAAATTAATAAGGCAACGGTTAAGCGAAACTATCAACCACATTTTTCTCCGAAATTATCAAGCATTTTTATTTTCTTATTTTATAGACTTTTAGTTATTTTCTTTATTTTCCAAATTCATAATTTTATTGTGTATTTATTTTTATTGTTAAAATTAAATTGATTAAAATTGTGCAATCTAAAGTAAACATTTCTTAAGAGATCGACAACTTGAACTCAAAAATTCACTTTGTTACTTGAATGCACCCCTGCACTTCTTGGCTCGGGTCTGGTAGGTGGTCAGTATTAAGATATCTAATTGCATTCGAATCGAGCTTTGAACTTCGTTATTCCATTGGAAATGGACCATTCAACCTATATTTCCCCTTTTCTATTGTACAGATGACTTGAGGGAAAATAAAAAGGAATAAAGAACCTTATTAGGCTTAGGCTTAGGCTTACAACAGGAACTCGAATTACACAGGACTATGCAGCGGAGGTGCTTATAAAGGAATTCCGTCCATCTCAAGAACATGTTTGCAGTAAGGTAATAAGAAAAAATCCATTGTGCTTTTTGGCTTTAATTGATCATTATATCGGAGAGTTTTACAGTTTACACTTTCATAGCAAACAAGTTTTTGATGCCGTTACTAGGAATTTTTTTACTTTGATTATGACTTTAATTAATTTTAGTTTTAATAATTTCTTTTATTTATTTTTAAGTGATTTTGTTTTAGCTAACCCCCTTATTAATAATCTATCTTGTGTTGGTATTCTCCCCTTATCTTTTTAGCTATATTTGCATTATTCCCATCTTATAAAGTAACAAAGTTTTTGCAGTATCTAATCTCTACATTGACTATGGATTTATGCTTAGAGGTCCAAAATGTGAAATTTGTCAAGCGATTCACTGTACAGGACAATGCTTGTATTCGTGCACCGATACCTCAATGTCGCAATTTCTTTGCTTTAGGCAATATTGGAAATGTCAAAAATAAGCACTGGACAATTTTCGAAGATAGTTACATGCTCGCAGGAAATTATGTACCTGATAATTAGGACAAGGACATCAAATTTTCAAGAGATGGTCCTCCTTTATTAAACTTATCAAGTTGGATCAAGACATGCTTGTGGTAGATTACAAATATTGCGATGGATTTCAAAAGTGGAGTATAATTCACTCGACCGAGTTAATAGGAAAGACTTGCCATTAACTGTAGAGTTTGATTGTGGACCAATCATTCAACCTAATGAGAGTTCAACCCTTGAAGAAGAGCCTAAAATGAGAGAAAATTTAATCACAATGGAGCTAAATGAGGATGAGGCAATCAATAAGAAGAAAATTAACTTACGTTTTTTCAACTTAGTTGATTGCCAAGATATTGATTTTGTGATTAAGCCGGATGAAGAGGTATAAATCTTCATAGTTGAATTTAAACTGGATGGAATAGGCAAGTTCTATTAAATGGAAAGGGGCAATTTTGAGTTTCGGAGATCAAATGAAGAGCGGAACAAAGTCAAAAGAAGAAAAATGGGCAAGGCTTCCTTCTTTAGATGCCCCTGATTCAATTGCCAAAGTCGAGCTAAGTAATATAAAAAAAACGTTTATTGGGAGGTAACCTAATTTTATAACTTTTAAGTTTTTTATTTATTTTATATATTTTCGTGCTTTCATTTAATTAGCTATCATTTTTTGTAGGTAAGTTTGAAGTCCCATGTATCCATGGTTCCTCACAAGTTCGGAGGTAAATTATGTACGAGAAGGTCATTTGCCCACGTTCATTGAAAGCATCAAAAGTCCAAGTCAAGTATTGGTAACTCTTCACAAATAAACAACTAGAGAAGTTTTACGACCCTCTCTTCTATTTTATCTTGTTTTTTACACATTGAGGACAATGAGTAATATAAGTTTGCGGGTGATTGTGCTTTAATTATTATGATTTTGTATTGTCATGTTAGATAGCCTTTTCGGCTTTGGATATGTTGATGTTTAAAATTTTTATTGATTCATGAGCTATGACCAAATATGCTATTTGTGCCTAAATTTTTTTTTTTCAAAAATTTTGCTTGTTCATATGAGATCCCAAGTTATTTTGAGCACAATACTTGTGAATAATTGTTATCTAAATGTGGAAAATTTTGATTGATGGAGAGATTTTGAATTGGTAAGAACAAGGTTACGAGTTGTACATAAGTTTTGTATTCACTTCTCTTTCACTTAACTATATTGCGAGATAAGTTTGGGGGTGATCAAGTAGGTAAAAGATATTATTCAGAAGTGCGCTGATTCCATACATATTGAAAAATTTATTTGCAGTGTGTTTTCCCAAATATAAGCTAGATAATGACCATATGTTAGGGATCTAAGCCCCCATGTGTCATGTTGTTCTTAAAATTATGATTTTGCATTTGTAGAATCCTAGGCCTCATTTCATAGTTTCTTTTTTTACTCAAGTTATTAAGTTCGTTGGGGCATCTCAAAATTCAATACCCTTTAGTCTAAAGAACTGGAGAGCTATAGACCTAAAGCTCGCCATAAGAATCAAAAAGGAAGTTTAAGGGAGTGAGATAAAGCACGAGATTTAATTGAAAAAGAAAATAATTGTAAGCGTGCAATTGTATTTGATGTTTAGGTTTAGATAAATAGTGAGATACAATTACCTAGTATAAGTTTGAATGTGGAAGTACTCATTAGTGGAAAATCATTATATGTCTAGATGTTAGATTGTTAGTTAGACCAACCTAGCTAGAACGAAAAAAAAAAAAAAAAAGAGTGAATTGAGAGAAACCTTTAATTTCCACCTCAGAAAATAAAAGAAATATCAATTTTAGGAGTGCGAATCTCATGAGCAAGAAATGAAATATATGACCACTAAGGGTCGAGTTGAAGCCAATTTGAAAAATTTTCCATCTTGACAATTTTTTTCAAATTTAAATGATGATTAAAAGTAACTATGAACATACAAACCGATGGAACATTGGATAAACTTAAATTATTTTTGTTAGCATTATTTAGAGCATATTTGTGAATTGATCATACTATTTTACACTCATAGATAATTTTGTAAGTTATCTAATGTGTTGATCTTTATCTCATTTTGCTTGATTCTGTTATAGATAATCTTGCTTAGAACGAGCAAGAACTTAAATTTGGGGTATTTGATAAGTGTATTTATGCACAATTATTTAATACCTAAATATGCTAATTATTGATTAAAAGAGCAGATATCGGTTCATAATTGGGTAATTTTGGCTTTTTAGGTCATAGACCTCAAATGGAAAAAGAAGAACGCAAAATGGAGTGAAAATGGACAAAAAGTATACAAAACTGTGAAGTTGGGACCAAAATGCATAAGTGCAAAAGGTTGAAGGACCTCGGTTGCAATTTATGGAGAGCGTAATTGAATGAAAAGTCTAAATTTGAGGATCAAATTGTACAAGATTAAAGTTGAGGAAAATGAGTGCAAAAAGGAAAAGAAAAAAAAATAATGAAACGATTCATTTGGAGAGAGAGATGATGCCTAGGTGCCATGTACAAAAACTTGGGATCATTTTTATTGTTTGTTCAAAATATAGAGACTTAAATACAAATTCTCTAGGTTTTCAAAACTAAAAACTGGCAGCCTCATTCTATCTCCTTCTTTCATTAATTTTTCCTCTCTTCATTTTTCTTTACTTTCCTTTTTCTTTCTATCATCTTTCTTTTATTTTTAGTTTTTTTCCTTTTCAATTTCTTGGTGTTTTTGGAGCAAATCATAAAGCACAAAGAAAATACATTCAATTAGGTAAAGAATTTTTGAGAAAATCAAGTTCAAGCCTTTAACATCTTTAAAAATCCAACAGAAAGGGTTGTATATCGAATCTTGTATTTTCTTCATTATCGTTTTCTATTTGCAATGTATTGTATAAAAGATTTTCATTTTTATCATGTATTTAACATGGACTAAATATTTGTTTTGGGATTTATGGTAGTAGCTCAACCTAGTTTGGATTAATTTCACTATTTGCTTTTAATGTTTACATACTTATTTTCATGTGTTTCTACTATTATATTTCTTGCATTTTTATTTATCTGGCAATGAGTGATTATGTTTAGTGATTTGTATACCGTTTGAGAGAAGATTGTGTATTTTAATCATAATTGTAATTAAAGTATTACGACTGCACATATAATTAAATATAAACTAATTAGCTGTAGACTTTAAAATTAAGCCCCCATTTGAACCCCAATATTTGAAATTTTAATCGTTGAAATAGTGTTTGTTTAAAAAAATGTATAGTTGAAAAAGAAGAAAAAAAATTGGGATTACATGTAATATTAGTTCATTGATGAATGTGTGATTAATAAGAAGATAGATTAAAATAAATTATAATTTTAATGGGACCAAAATGGGCTAAAACTCTTAATTGGGTTTTAATTATGACTCCTATTTGAATGTGCAATTTTCATTTTATAAGGATTTTAACTATTATATCTCTATAAATAGAGATTGGATGGAATCTAGTTATCCTACTCCATGGTGTTCAAATTTGGAGAAAGAAAAAAAGAAAGTAATTATTTTCTTACTTATATTCATATGGTCAGCTCAAGAATTAGTTTCTTGATTTAATTAAAAAATGTGCCACCCACTAGGTGTAGTCTTAATTGTGGAGAATACCGTAGAATAGTTGAAGGTTTGAAACATCGAGTTCTTGGAATTAAAAGTTGAAAATTCATGATCTAAAAGTCTGGGAATTCGTAATTTAGAATTTACTCAAAATTTAACAATCGAATTTAGGTAAAAAAAAAAAAAAAAAACCGATTTCTTTATTCTTGATATAATATACATGTGAACTTTAGACGATCTCATTTATTGAATTAAAGAAATTTTTTAAATTTCCGATTAATTCTTCTTTCGCATTTCAAAATGAATATTTTTTGTATAATATAGGAAGTGTAATACTTGGTCCCAATTCTTTGCTTTTAAGGACTCAATGGCCATAATTATGCTAATTTGACTTGACCCTATTAATTTAATCAATATTTACTCAATGAATAATTAATCCTTTTATTTGGTTCCATTAACGATTTTTATCCTGAAATAGGAGTCAATTAAATTAGAAATTGGTGTAAACTACTTAACTTGGAATAAACTCACATAACATGAATATAAAGCGAAGGATTATTGGAACAAGTCAAGATTGTTAGCCAAATTGTAAGCATGCAATATAATAAAAATATCATACAAATTAATGAAATTTTAATGGAACTTAATGCATGTTAAATTTATAATTACTAGGAACGTCGATTGTTTATGGCGTTTAAGGTGCATTCCATTGCAGCAAATAGTTAGCCAAGACTACAATGATTAAATAATTCAATAGTAAATGTAATATAAATGCAACGAAGCAAGATAGATATGATAATAACTAAAATTAAGAACCTGGCTTTACAAAATTCTATCCATTAAAATAAATTTCGTCCTCAAGATTAAATTTTATCAAGTAAATGTGGGTATTTGGCAAAAATTTCCATAAAAATCTGTTCATGAACTTCAATATACAACATGCAAAGCATATGCAAATTAGAATGAACTTTAATCATGGACTTGAATTAAGTTTAAGACAACCCTTTTTTAAAGAATATAACACGTTTTATCATTTCAAATTCACTTTAGTATAACATATTCAAAATTCATGTAAGTCCATAATATAATTAATAAAAACTCATATTCATATTTCAACCTATCGACATAGCACACATAAATCTTATATCGAGATAAAATCCTATAAATAATATTTAAGTTCTAGTAGAAAAATACATTTGAAAGAATTTAATAATCATATGATTTTAAAATCAATTCAAAATTAATAAAATCAACTCAAGATAACGACTTGTGGTGACATGGACTTAATATTGAGAAACATAAATGACATCAATAAATATCAATGACTTATTAGTTTAAAATAATTTAAAATGAAAGGCATTTCTCAATATGTACCCACTTTTATTTAATTTCTTTAAAAACTTTAATGTTGACATCGTGAGTTCACTTGGAGTATCACTAACTAATCAAAATGCAGTGTGCAATTATTATATGAAACTCGATTCGCCCTACCAGCAGTATCGCAAAGTGGTTAACAATAACATTGTCATTAAACATTGGTTGGATGCCTACCCCTCATTTTCTATTCACGCTTTTCATGGCATGGACATACAGCTCATAATACAATATATTCGAGATACTTATCTATTTGAAATAGTCATTGACTCATTGACATTTGGAAATTTTTTATTTCTTAAAACTTCATGTATGCTTATAAATGCATTTGCATAAATGAATATGTCATGAGAAGCATTTATGACATTAAAAGTAATGATCAAATTTCATGTTCACGTAAGGACAATTTCAATAACATATTTATACATTTAAGCATGACATACGCATTAAAATAAAGAGATGTTTACTTACATTGAATCCTTAGGAATTTTTTTTTTTTTAAACAAATGAAGTTGTCCCTAGCTCCCGACAACAATATGCCATGAGTCCTATATCATTGTCATTTATTTGGGAACATGAACATACTTATTCTTTCTTTTTTTTCATCGGTAAATGTAAATTTTCATTGATCAAAATTTTTCATATACAAGTACACCGTGCATACCCAAGCAAACAAAAGCTAATATCAAATACAACTACTCTAGGGCATACCCGAGAGATACAAAATAAGTGAACTACTGAACAAGTCAATGACCCAACACTAAGGACTTGATATAGATCAAGACATCCAGATATAAAGAGAATATAACTTTGTATACGTGTGTCATGATTCGTCTCACAATGCAATCCAAGTTAGGTGAAAGGTCTTCAAAAATCTTCCTATTACGTGTTAACCAAATGTAGTAGACTGTACTTGCAAGTGCAATCCTCTTTGCCTTGCTTTGTCATGATGTCCCACAAGCCTCTTTTTTCAACCACTTAAGAGCACTAGCAATTGTTGACATAGATCTTTTGATGTTGAGCCAATGTCTAATATTCCCCCATATGGATGAAGTGAAAGAACATTCAAAGAATAGGTGACATCCCGTTTCCACCATATGTCCACAAAAAACACAATTAAGATCAATATCCAAAAATTGTAATTTATCTTTCCTTAGGGTTTAGATTGAACCCCTAACCAAAGCAAAAAGGAGTGCTTTGGAGTTATGCACGGTCTCCAAACATCGACAGCCCAAATCTTCTTTGTACCCCTCGGTCTAAAGAAATCATAGGCCATTTTTGTGCTGAATTATTCACCTGTCGACCAGCCATGAAAACTGTCCAGAAATCCCAGAAAACGGTTGCTGTTTTGACCTGTCGACCAGCCCTGAAATCTGTCCAAATTACCTTGAAATCGGCCCCTGTTTTGAGGAAGACCAGCATCCTGACTTGAGGTAAAAGCATCATTAACAAACAGGTTATTTCCACCATCCACCTGAACGAGCATCACATGTTGTCCTTGTCCGAGAAACTGGGGGGCAGCAACCATTTTAAGCCATAGATCTCTAATTTCCAGCAGTTTTTTGAAGAGTGGAGAGTGATCTTTCTTAGGTAGAACATCCCAAATGCAAGTCCCTTTAAGATAAACAAGGTGAACCCAACGTATCCAAAGAGTGTCCTTTTTATGTTGGATATTCCAAAGAGATTTAGCAAGTAGAGCTAAGTTCCAACTCTTCAAGTCTTTCAACCCGAGGCCCCCTTCATCCTTTGGAAGGCAAAGATCCTTCCACGCCACCAAAGGCTTCTCGGATCTCCAAAGAAATTTCCGGCCTAGGCTAACAATTCTTAAGATAATTGTAGCTGGGATAGGAAAAATAGAAAACTAAAAGCATTCAACTCCTTGGAGCATCGCTCTAATAAATTCCAACTTACCGGCATAAGATAAAGATGAGCAATTCCAAGCCCTAATATAATCAGCAATTTTATCAAGGAATAGAGCATAACAACTCACTTTGAGCTTCTCCGAAGCGAGAGGAATACCCAAGTAACGGAAAGGCATAGTACCTTTCGGTATATTTGTGACTTCCATGATATTATCAAGCTCATACCCATAAATTTTAGCTGTATACAAGCTGGATTTTAAAGTGTTCATCCTCAAACCCGATGCAAAACCAAAGTTGGTAAGGCAATCCATAAGAATTTGCACCGACATAACATCTCCCCTTGCAAAGAGCATCAAGTCATCCGCAAAAGCTAAATGAGTTATCTTTAAGGGGCTAGATTTGGGGTGATAATTGAATTCACTATCATTTGTGGATGCCTTAATCATTCTAGAAAAATATTCGAGACAAAGCACGAACAAAAAGGGAGAGAACGGATCACTTTGTCGAAGACCTTTCCCACCCTTGAAGAAGCCATGCATACTCCCATTCAAAGCTTTGGAATATGTTGGAGAAGTAATACATTCCAAACCCATTGTATAAATCTCAAAGGAAAGTGCAACCCTTCAAGTACTTCTTTAAGAAAATCCCAATTTACCAAATCATAAGCTTTCCTTATATCAATTTTTTGGAGGCATCTTGGAGCTACCCTCTTTCTATTATATTGTCTCATGAGTTCTTGGGCAAGATGAATACTTTCCGTCATACTCCTACCTTCAATAAGAGCGGCTTGTGGTTGATCCACAATGTTTCCCAAGATAGGCCTTAATCTAGAAGCAAGGATTTTAGTGATCTCTTTATAGATGACATTACAACAAGATATGGGCCTATAATCCCCAACACTAGGTGCGTGACTTGACTTTGGCCCCAAAGCAATGATCGTATGGTTGATTTGTTTGAGGATGGATCCCGATGAGAAGAATTCCATGATAGCCTCCACACAATCATGTTCAATAGTTCCCCATGCCGTTTTAAAAAAACATGAAGTGTAACCATTCGACCCGGGAGATTTATCATCTCCCATCCCAAATAGATCTTCTTTGATCTCATCACTAGAAATGTCTCGGATCAATGAGTTGCTTTCCTCCAAAGATACCAAAGGCCCGTTGTTAATAATTTCCATGTCAATAGGCCAAACCGGCTCTTTTTCCCCTAACAAGTTGGTGTAAAAATTGACAAATTCCCGAGCAACTTGGTCATGTGACGTAGTATACATCCCATCCTCTTTAATAATAGTAGTAATAAAGTTTCTCCTTGTGATCCTTTTCACCACCGAGTGAAAGAATTTAGTACACTTATCACTTTACTTAAGGAAAATGCACTTAGCTTGTTGATAATAAAAGCTACGTTCCGCTTCACATAATCCCATGGCTTTCTTTCTTAATCTTGCCACCATAACTTGATAATGCTCGTTTGTAGGTTGATCATGAAGTATGAGTTGGGTAGCATCCAATTCACTTTTAGCCTCATTTGCCCGAGTTGAAATGTGCCCAAAGTGCTTAATATTAAGCTCCTTCAATGCTCCTTTTAATTTGCGCAACTTCTTACAAAGAATAAATTGCTTTGTTCCCACCACATTAAAATTCCAGCTCGCTTGAACAATATCATAGAAGTCCTCGTGGTTTGTCCACATGTTAAAGAATTTGAATGATTTCCTAGTGTTCATCATATGGTCATGAATGGAAACAATGCATGGAGAATGATCGGAAAGGCATCCGGAAGGCAAAAAATCAGCAAAGACATGTGCACCATTTTGTACCCAAATGTCATTCACCATACCCTATCGAGTTTGCTCCGCACCGATTTATTAGTCCATGTGTAAAGCCAACCAACAAAGCGCACATCCGTAAGACCAACATGAAGGCAACAATTAGCAAAGTCTTTAATTTCATAAGGAGTAACTTCTGCCCCATTGCTTTTCTCATCAAATTTGAGCACATTGTTAAAATCACCAAGAATCATCCAAGGTAATGACACATTTGCATTGAAATTCATAATGTTGTTCCAAAGCGGTCTCCGGCTAACAATTGTATCAAAAGCATAAACAAAGCTAACAAGGAAAATATAAGATGTTATCTTGCAAGTAGCAATACAATGGATGGCTTGTGGGTTAGTCTCCAAAACTTCCAACTTGACTTTAGATTAATTCCACAAGATCAAAATCCTGCCGGCTCTATGAGTGCAAAAATTGTTGGCTTGCATGAAACCATCAAATTTATTCTGCATAATTCGGATCAACTTTCAATCTCCAAGCTTTGTCTCCAAAATACCCATAAAATCAATGCAATGTCGCTTGATAAAATCTCGAATCCCATTTTGTTTGAGGGGGGATTCAAGCCCCTAATATTTCAAGATGCAATCTTCATGATTTTGAAGCGAGGGAAGTTCCCTTCTTGTCAATTTTAGTTCCCATTTTCCTTTGCTCATTGACCTTTCCTTTGAGCATTTCATTGCTAGACTTATTAGAATCTGCCCATCTAACATTTGATGTAGAATCTGCCCCCAAATCTTCCCTTTGACAGCCTTCATCTGCCGACACTTGAGAAGGAGTAATACGTGCTGAATTTTTTCCATTTTTCCTGTTAACTACCTTAACAAAAGGGGAAACTGTCTGGTCATGAATCTGCCCTTGCTGGCCATCTACAACCTGTGAAAAATTCTGATTGAGGGACTGCCCCTGCTGGACATTTAATTCCCTATCTTGCTGTCCATTTTTTCCGGCTGAATTCTCATGAGATTTTGATGCTGTCTTGTCTGAAGATAGCTGCAAATTTGAATTTGTACACAACTTCCCAGCATGGACGTTCTTTTCTAGTGCAGCCGGCATGGAGGCTTTTGATGTCTCACCATTTACAAGCTTCCCCTTGTCAGCCATGGCATGTTTATTGTAATTGCAACCGAGAGTGGAATGCCCAAACACTTTACAAGAACCGCAAAATTTTGGTTCATGCTCAAATATAATTTCTTGCTCCCTCAAAATGCCATTAGGAAGCCTTATCTTTTCCACCCGCACAAGCTCAATAGATGCACCAACTTCAATTAGTGCTCTTGCATATGATAGTCTACCTCTACTTGCCATGACCTTATCGGTCGATATGGGTTTACCAACTTTGGAGACAATTTTACTCAAAGCATTCGTGTTCCAAAACTCCAATGGCAATCCCGACAAGTTGATCCATACCGGCATAGTGCTAACATCCTTATCATCAAAATCAAAGTAACGGGGCATGACTTTTAACATTAATGGTCTTCCATATACAAAGTAGGGACCACCATGCAACACACTTAGTCTTTCCAAGTCCGTCTCAAATTTGAAGACCAACCACCCGCTCGAGTGCACAAAGTATTTGTAATTAACCTTCCACGAATCACACAATTGGAGTAAGGCCACTTTCCCCGGAAACCTACTAGCAAAATACCCAACAAGCTCATATCCCCAAGTATTTTCAATATTATCTTCATCCGATTCACCCAAGACAAGTTCATCCAAATGATTTTCGGAAGGTTTTAACTTAATATTTTCCTCCATTTTTCTATTGTCTTTAAAAAGATTTACCCATGGAGCTTTTGTATCTTTCACACCATCAACATTAATATTTTTGGGTTCTTCAATTACACCGAATGCGATTCAAAATCAGAATTTTCAGATTCCGTATCATTTTCACCAAGTGTTAATGATACACTAGGTGAGGGCAGATTTACCTTATTATCCTCCACGAAATTGGTCTTCGAATTGGCAACAACACCCCCCTCCAACATCAGCCTGCTGACCAGCTAGGGGTTTAAGCGGAGCCAACCCACTATATTGGCCAGCAACAGATTTTTTCTTCCCCGTGCAGAACAGAAAACGGGGGCAGCTGGGAAGATAAACACGTGCAGGACAAAGACCCAACAGGAAGAAGAAAAACAGCCCAAAAAATTAACCCAATAGGAGATATACCAGCCCAACACGTTCAGGCCTAATCTGGCGTAAAAAAATGGGGGAGAAATGGGCCACCAACAGAATTCTGGGAATAAGAATAAAAGGCCCAAAAGGAGAGATAAAATACCCAAAAACCAGCCCAAACGTAGGCCCAATAAGGGGGGAAGGGCCGGGTCAAAGGTATAATAATGGCCCAAAGAAATCCAGCTGAAACAGGCCCAAATAAAGGACTCGACTCACACCGAAACCCAACAGAAAGTCTGCAAATAAATGTTTGAAAACTTTCCCAAAGAGGAAAGCCAAGGATCGCCTGATTAAACTTACAATGGCTCAAAAATAGATTGCAATTAATGAGAAATCACCCAAAATGGAAGCCCTTCAGACCGACACCAAAATATGCAATAAAAGAATCTGAAAATGGATGGACCAGTCTGCAAATCCAGGAACCACAGCTTTGACCAGAACAGTCCAGCAACGGTCAACAAGTTCAGAATCGAGAGACCACCAATACATACAAAATACATACAGTCCCAGCACAAGGAAGAATACCAAGAACACACGCTAGTCCCAGGCAAATCGAAAATCAATCCCAAACTGAAACTGAAGAAGATAGAACCTGAAGAAGGCTGGACAACCCAAAACGAAGCAACGTCCAAACAAAACCCAGCTGGAAAATACTGAAAAGCACCCACCAGACGTCCAACCAAGCAAGATGAAGAACTTGATTTCTACTTCTTCTTGGTGGAAATTGATTTTAACATTCTGGTTTTCATTCATTTTATGGTCCACATTTGCTCTGTTTTGGAGTTTTTCTTTTCGGATTTCTGGGTTGCCTTGGACTTCCGTAGTTAAGGTTCAGATTCGGTACTCTGCTTGCTGTGTGGTTCAGTTCCAGTTTGTTTGAGGTTTAGTGTTCGTCTGCCTCAAGTTCAGGATCAAGATTTCTGGTCGTTTCTTGGCCAGTTCAGGTTCAAGCTGGTGGTCTTCTGGTTTTCTTGCTAAGGTTGGTGTTCCCAGTTTGCTTGCGGGTCTCTTCAGGTATTCTGGGTTCCAGTTTGTTTCTTCTCACCTGTTTGTTTATTTGGTTCCCTTCTTGCTGGAGTGTTTTGTTCCTGGGTGTTCTTGGGGTCTTCTTGCAGCTGGGATTGTTTGTTTCTGTATGCTTCGATCGTGGTTATTGATTTGTGATTGTTGCTGGATTTTCTTGCTGGTCGGTTTGGTTTTCACTCTTGGTGCCGGGCTCCTCCAGTTTCCATCTTCAGTTTTCGAATTCTTGGATGTTTTCTCCTGTTGTGTTGGATGTTTCTATGGTATATCTATTGTGTAAGTATTAGCCTTGACTGATTGTTGCAGATTTGAATTTGGTCTTCCCTGCAATTTTTCAGTTTTGCTGCACACGGTCAGTGGTAGGTAGCTAATTCCTATTGTTTTTTTTTTTTTTATCGGAAAATGTAAATATCATTGATAAAAAATATTTCATATAGAAGTACACCGGGCATACCCGAGCGAATCAAAAGTCAATATCACATACAATTACTCCGGACATACCCGAGGAGACAAAAGAAAGTGAAATGCATAAAAAATCAATGACTCAACCGGATACAAGGTAAACATAACTTTGTGTACGTGTGTCTTGATCCGTCTCACAATGCAATCCAAGTCGGGTAAAAGGTCTTCGAAAATCTTCTTATTCTTTGTAAGCCAAATGTAGTATACGGTGCTAGCAAGAGCAATCCTCTTCGCCTTACTTAGCCATGAAATTCCACGTGCCTCCTTTTTCAACCACTTTAGAGCATTAGAAAGTGTTGACATAGATCTCATAATTCCGAGCCATCTCCTAATATTCCCCCATAAGGTACATGTGAAAGAACACTTAAAAGGAAAGATGGTCGTAAATTTCCACAAAATGCCCACAAATATCACACTTTCAATCAATATTCAAGAAAAGCAATTTGTCTTTAGTTAGGAGCTTTGATTGGGCTCCTAACCAAAGCATAAAAGAATGCTTTGGTGTGATGCACGGTAGCCAAACTTCGGCTCCCCAAGTTTTAAAAGTACCATTAGGCCTAAAGAAATTATAGACAATTTTTGTGCTGAATTTATCACTTGTAGAACAGCCCAGATTTTTGTCGAAAAATTCTAGAAACCGCATACAGAATGAAGCATTTTGCCCGCCTGTAATGCTGTCCAAATTCTGCCCATTTACCACCCAGTTCTCTGCATTCCCGGCACTATAAATTCAGTTCAAAATAGCATGCCGAGAAGGGGAAAAATCAGCCTCCATCTGACCTGACACCCCTTGCTGTCCATAAGTGAAAACCTGTTGGGAAGCACCATTTACACGAAGGATGTCCCTAATTTCCAACAGTTTTTTGAATAGTGGAGAGTGATCCTTTCTAGGACGAACCTCTCATATGCAAGTCTCATTAAGATAAACATGATATACCCACCGGATCCATAGAGTGTCCTTTTTATTGTGAATGTTCCAAAGGGATTTAGCAAGTAACGCTAAATTCCAACTCTTCAAGTCCTTTAATCCAAGGCCTCCTTCCTCTTTTGGAAGACAAATATTCTTCCACGCAACTAGCGGCTTTTTAGATCCCCAAAGGAATTTTCGACAAAGACTAACAATCCTTGATATAATTATAGCCAAAATAGGAAAAATAGAGAGCAAAAAACATTCAACTCCTTGAAGAACCGCCCTTATAAGTTCAATCTTGCCTGCATAAGATAATGTAGAACAATTCCATGCACCAATATATGTTATTATTTTGTCAAGAAAGGAGCATAACAACTTACTTTAAGTTTTTTTGAAGCGAGAGGGATGCCCAAATACCGAAAAGGCATACTCTTCCTCGGAACACTTGTTAATTCCAAGATATCCTCATGAAGCTATCCATGAATTCCAGCAGTAAACAAGCTAGATTTAAGAACGTTCAACCTTAATCCCGAAACCAAACCAAAATTTGAAAGGCAATCCATGATAATTTTTACCGACATAACATCTCCCCTAGCAAATAGCATCAAATCATTCGCAAAAGCTAAATGGGTGATCTTTTGCGGCCACATTTTGGATGAAAGTTGAAATCACTATCATTCGTGGCAGCTTTAAGCAATCTTGATAGGTATTCAATACAAATCACAAATAAGAAAGGCGAGAGGGGGTCACCTTGCCGAATACACTTCCTACCTTTGAAAAAACCATGCAAAGTCTCATTCAAAGCTATAGAATATGATGTAGAAGTGACACATTCCATAACCCAATGAACAAATGTCGATGGGAATTGCAACCCATGAAGAACGTCTCTAAGGAAATCCCAACAAATCGAATCATAAGCTTTTGAAAGATCAATTTTTAGGAGGCATCTTAGAGCAATCTTTTTTCCTATTGTATTGCCTCAAGAGTTCTTAGGCAAAATGAATGGTCTCCGTGATACTCCTACCTTCCACAAATGCAGCTTGTGCATGATCGACCATGTCTCCCAAAATGGGTCTCAATCTAGAAGCAAGAATTTTAGCAATCACTTTGTAAGTAACATTACAACAAGAGATGGGCCTAAAATCAACAATATGCGGGGTGTGATCCGATTTAGGCACCAAAGCAATGGCCGTGTGATTGATTTGTTTGAGGATGGAACCCGAAGAGAAAAATTCCATGATAGCCCCAACAAAATCATCACCAATAGTCCCCCAAGCATTTTTAAAAAAACAAAAAGTGTAACCATCTGGCTCGGGAGACTTTTCATCTCCAATATCAAAAAGAGAATCTTTAATTTCCTCATAAGAAATGTCCTGAATCAAATTGTTGCCTTGTTCCAAAGAAACCAAAGGACCATCAGTTAGAATCCATCTCAATAGGCCTAGTAGGGCAATTTTTCCCTAGCAAAGAAGTATAAAAATTGATAAATTCCATAGCAACTTGATGTTGTGATGTAGTATACCTCCCATCTTCTTTGAGTATAGTAGTAATAAAATTCTTCCTAGAATTCCTTTTTTAACAATGGAGTGAAAGAACTTTGTGCATTTATCACTTTCCTTAAGGAAGATGCACTTAGCCTTTTGGTAATAAAAACTACGTTCCGCTTCACATAAGCCAACGGTCTTCTTCCTCAATTTCGCAACCAAAAGCTGAAAATGCATATTCATGGGCTGATTATGTAGCTGTAATTGGGCAGCCTCTAAATCATTTTTGGCCTCACTTGCTCTAGCCGAAATATGCCCAAAATGCTTAAAATTAAGCTCCTTCAAAGCACCCTTAAGTTTTCTCAATTTCTTGCAAAGGATAAATTGTTTTGTCCCTCACAAGTAAAAATTCCAGCAAGCACTAATCAAACCATTGAAGTTCTTATGTTTGGTCCACATATTAAAAAATTGAAAGGACTTTTTGTTGTACCAACACGGTCATGTATCGAGACAATGCATGGGGAGTGGTCGGAAAGGCATCCAGAAGAAAGGAAATTTGCTTCAACAAATGCCCCATTTTGCACTCAAAAATCATTGACTATTGCCCTATCAATTTTGCTCCAAACCGACCCATTAGTCCAAGTGTAAAAAAACCAATGGAGCGCACATCCGTAAGACCCACATTAAGGCAACAATTTGCAAGATCTTTAATTTCATAAGGGATAACATCTGCCCCATTACATTTCTCATCAAACTTAAGAACATTGTTGTTGTCACCAAGAATCAACCAAGGCAACGACACATTTTCATTGAGCTCCATAATGATATTTCAAAGTGGTCTTCGATTAACCATAGTATGAAATCCATATACAAAACTCACAAGAAAAGTAAAAGAAGTTACCTTGCAAGTAGCTTTACAATGGATAATTTGTGGATGAACCTTCATCACATCCAAAGAAACTTTGGATGGATTCCACAAAATTAATATTCTTCCGGCTCTATGCGTGCAAAAATTATTTACTTGCATAAAGCCATCAAACTTATTTCGCAAAATCCTCTTCAATTTTTGGTCCCCCAACTTTGTTTCCAAAATTCCCATAATATCAATGCTATGTAGCTTGATAAACCCCCGAATCCCATTTTGTTTAAGGGGTGAATTCATACCCCTTATGTTTCAAGAAACGATCTTCATGATGTTGAAGCAAGGGATGATCCCTTCTTCTCGTCAACTTTTGATCCTAACTTCTTTTTCTCCTCGACTTTGCCTTTAAGCTTTTCATTCCCAGATTTACATGAAGCTGCCTCAATGGAAATGGATGATGAATCTGCCCAGATTTTGAGGCCCCAACATGAGCAGATTTTTTCATCCCAACAGCCCTATTTTTCTTGGTAATAACCTTTACAAACGGTGCCTCAATCTGCTCGGTATTTTCCATCAGCTGGTCGTCCACATTTTCACTTGCAAACTGCCCAGTTTTTTGGTTATTAATTTACCGTTTCAGCCCATCCAAAGTCCCGATCAGTTCTTCCCCCGTTTGTTGCTCATTACAAGCTGTCTCGGGGGGAGGAATCTAGGAAGTAAATGCACTTTTTTCGGCCAGCACAAATTTCTGTTGGGCAGTCTCCGTGGCTTTTCCTTTTCCTTTCTCCCCACAAGTATGTTTATTGTTACATCCAATAGTCGTGTGACCAAAAACTTTACAAGAACCACAGAATTTTGGTTCATGCTCAAAAATGATTTCTTGTTCCCTCAATGTGCCATTTGGGAACCTAATCTTTACCTCCCGCACAAGTTCAATGGACGCATCAACTTCTACTAGAACTCTTGCAAAAGATATTCGACCCCTAGTTGCTGTAATTTTGTCGGTTGAGATGGGTTTCCTAACCTTTGACACGATTTTGCCCAAGGCATTCGTATTCCAAAATTCCAAAGGTAGACCCGGTAGGTTTATCCACACCGGCATAGTACTCACATCCTTGTCATGAAAATCAAAACAACGTGACATAACTTTAAGCATTAACGGTCTCCCAAATACCAAATAAGGACCCCCATGCAAAACACTTAGTCTATCCACATTCGTTTCGAATTTGAAGACTAACCAACCACTTGCATGCACAAAATATTTATAACTCACCTTCCACGAGTCACAAAGTTGGAAGAGAGCCACTTTTCCCGAAAACCGACTGGCAAAGTATCCAACAAGCCCGTATCCCCAATTCTCAATGTTGTCTTCATCCACTTCGTCCAAGACAACTTCATCCAATTGATTTACAAAAGCATTCAACTTTATATTTTCTTCCATTTTCGGATTGTCTTTAAAACGATTGACCCATGGGGCTTTCATATCTTTCACAACCCCATTTCCAGCAACATTGACATGTTTATGTTGCTCCAATTCCACCGAATTAGATTCAAAATCCGAAAATTCAGAATCCGTATCATTTTTCCCAAGTGTCAATGAAACACTAGGTGAAGGCAAGCTGGCCTTGTTTTTTCCAGCAACATTTTCCATAGAAGAAGTGGCAAAAAATGGAGCATCCACAGTTGGACGAGCAGGCAGGGGCTTAAGGGGACCGAGCCCAAGAAGAGAAGGAGAACGGGCCTTTTTCTTACCATAAAAAGCAGTCCAAGAAGTCTAGTAAAGACAAAGAAGAACTGCCCAACACCGGCCCAAATAGAGAGAAAAATAAACTACCCAGCAAATAAATTGCTAAACCACACAAAACAACCCAAAGAAATGTCCAGAAATAATGCCCAACACAGGCCCAAATTGAGGGAAAACAAAGCCCCGAATAACATCCAGAATAATACAAATGAGAAGGCCCAAAGTGAGGAATAAATGATCCACAAGAAGTCAACCAAAACAGACCCAAAGAAATGTCCAGAAAAGGGCCACAAAATCCCCAAGAAATCCGTCTAGAAAAGGCCCAAAGAAAACGTCCAGGCAGAAAACAAGCTGAAAAATGGCCCAACACAAACCAATTAAGAAACAATCCAAAGAAAGGCCCAACCACAAGAACAAAAGTGAATCACAATAGCCCAAACACAGGCCCAAAACCAGCAATGGACCGGGTCGGGGGACAAAAACGCCAGAAATGGAAGCTGCCAAGGAGTAAGAATATTGTACCACACAGAGTCCCAAACACAGACCAAGTAAGCCAAACCTACAAGAATACAGCCACCAACCCTAACGCCCAGCAGAAGATAAAAGGAATGTAGGGAAGACCAATTCAAAAAACTGAGGAGACCAATAGATACACAATATATACAATAGTATACTGTTGTAACACCAGAAAATGGGCTAGAAAGTTTAACCATGTAGCACAAAGTTTAACCAAGCAGCTCCAACTAGAAATGACGAAGATGAAGACCGAAATTGGAGAATAAAATCGATCAGCAATTGAGAATCGAAAAAGGAACTATGAACCTTCAGAACTTAGAACAGCAACAATGAAGCATTGCCAACTAAACCAACACAGAACTGAAGGCCATCCAGCAAGAAGAAAAATCCAACGACCAAGCTGAATCAACCAAGCTGAACAAAAAACCAAGCAGCAGGGCACTGGCCGAACACAAATGCACCAAGAACAAACAGAAGCAAACTAAAGACCAGAGAACCTGAGCTTGCCTTGGACGACCAGCAATACCACAAACCAAACCAGCACCAAAATTGAACGAAGAAGCTCCAACCAGAAAGAAAGTATGAATATCGAAACTGAAGAACCAACTTAGCCAGAACTAAAAACCAAACTTGGAGCTCTGAAGAAGATGAAAATGGAGGCTGAAAATCCTTCAAAACTCACAAAGAGCAGAACATAAACAAAAATCAATATGTATTAATTCAATTTTCACAAAAAGATTAGTAAAATCAAACTAAAACATAAGAGAAAACACAAGAAAACTCTCAAAGAAAGTGTGCACCAAAGTGGGACTTTCTCTCACTAGGTTGAGAGCATCTCTCTCTAACTCACTTAACTGACTGAGAGCTCTTTAGCAGATTCCTATTTTTCCTTTGATTTTGAGTTGCTTCCACTTTGGATGTATTGATATTTATTAATTGTTGCTTGTTTTGGGACCTTTCTAAGTTATTTCTGGCGGCATCTGGCTTTCCCTTTTTGGAAAGTTTTTCAAATACATTTAATTCTGATTTCGTTGTCTTTGTTGTGGATCGGGTTCTTTGTTTGGGCNAAAACTCTCAAAGCAAGTGTGCACCAAAGTGGGATTTTCTCTCACTAGGTTGAGAGCATCTCTCTCTAACTCACTTAACTGACTGAGAGCTCTTTAGCTGATTCCTATTGTTCCTTTGACTTTGAGTTGCTTCCACTTTGGATGTATTGACATTTATTAATTGTTGCTTGTTTTGGGACATTTCTAAGTTATTTCTGGCGGCATCTGGCTTTCCCTTTTTGGAAAGTTTTTCAAATACATTTAATTCTGATTTCGTTGGCTTTGTTGTGGATCGGGTTCTTTGTTTAGGCCTATCTTGGCTGGCTATTATTGGATCAATTTTTCCTCACTCTGGGCCATTTCAATTGGATTATTCTGGTCATGGATTCTGGGCTTTACTTTCCCTCATTTCTGCCTTATTTTGATATTGTGGGGCTTTAGTTTTGGACAGTTCCTTTGGGCCTGTGTTGGGCATATTTCTAGACATTTTCTTTGGGCTGTTTGGTGTGGATTAGCAGCTTATTTGCTAGGCAGTTTTTCTCTCAATTTGGGCCGGTGCTGGGCAGTTCTTCTCTTTCTTTGTTGGACTTCCTTTGTTTGGACCTCTTGGACTGATTTTCCATAGGGAAGAAAAAGACACGTACTCCTTCTCTTTTTGGGATCGGCCCCTTTAAGCCTCAGCTTGCTCATCCAGCTAAGGATGTGTCGATTTCTACTACTACTTCAAAGATAATTGTTGCTGAAAATAACAAGGTCAGTTTGCCTTCACCTACTGTTTCATTGGCACTTGGGGAAAATGATACGGATTCTAAATTTTTGGATTTTGAATCTAATTCGGTGGAATTGGAGCAACATAAACATGTCAATGTTGCTGGAAATGGGGTTGTGAAAGATATGAAAGCCCCCTGGGCCAATCTTTTTAAAGACAATCGGAAAATGGAAGAAAATATAAAGTTGAATGCTTTTGTAAATCAATCGGATGAAGTTGTCTTGGACGAAGTGGATGAAGACAACATTGAGAATTCTTGGGGATACGGGCTTGTTGGATACTTTGCTGGTCTGTTTTCGGGTAAAGTGGCTCTCCTCCAACTTTGCGATTCGTGGAAGGTGAGTTCTAAATATTTTGTGCATGCTAGTGGTTGGTTAGCCTTCAAATTCGAAACAGATGTGGATAGACTTAGTGTTTTGCATGGGGATCCTTATTTGGTATTTAGGAGATCGTTAATGCTTAAAGTTATGCCACGTTGCTTTCATTTTGATGACAAGGACGTGAGTACTATGCCCATGTGGATAAACCTACCGGGTCTACCTTTGGAATTTTAGAATACGAATGCCTTGGGTAAAATCGTGTCAAAGGTTGGGAAACCCATCTCAACCGACAAAATTACAACTAGGGGTCGAATATCTTTTGCAAGAGCTCTAGTAGAAGTTGATGCGTCCATTTAACTTGTGCGGGAGGTAAAGATTAGGTTCCCAAATGGCACGTTGAGAGAACAAGAAATCATTTTTGAGCATGAACGAAAATTGTGTGGTTCTTGTAAAGTTTTTGGTCACACGACTATTGATTGCAACAATAAACATACTTGTGGGGACAAAGGAAAAGGAAAACCATGAGGACTGCCCAACAGAAATTTGTGCAGGCTGAAAAAAGTGCGTTTAGTCCCCAGATTCCTCCCCCGAGATAGCTTCAAATGAGCAACAAACGGGGAAAGAACTGACCGGGACTTTGGATGGGCAGAAATGACAGATTAATAATCGAAAAATTGGGCAGTTTGCAAGTGAAAATGTGGATGACCGGCTATTGGAAAATAACAAGCAGATTGAGGCACCGTTCGTGAAGGTTATTACCAAGAAAAACAGGGCTTTTGGGGCGAAAAAATATGCTCATGTTGGGCCCTCAAAATCTAGGGCAGATTCATATCCACTTCCATTGAAGCAGCTTCTTGTAAATCTGGAAATGAAAAGCTTAAAAGCAAAGTCGAGGAGAAAAAGAAGTTAGGATCAAAAGTTGACGAGAAGAAAGGATCATCCCTTACTTCAACATCATGAAGATCGCTTCTTGGAACATAAGGGGTATGAATCCACCCCTTAGAAGATCGTTTCTTGAAACATAAGGGGTATGAATTCACCCCTTAAACAAAATGGGATTCGGGGGTTTATCAAGCTACATAGCATTGATATTATGGGAATTTTGGAAAGAAAGTTGGGGGACCAAAAATTGAAGAGGATTTTGCAAAATAAGTTTGCTTCATGCAAGTAAATAATTTTTGCATGCATAGAGCCGGAAGAATATTAATTTTTTGGAATCCATCCAAAGTTTCTTTGGATGTGATGAAGGTTCATCCACAAATTATCCATTGTAAAGCTACTTGCAAGGTAACTATTTTTACCTTTCTTGTGAGTTTTGTATATGGATTTCACACTATGGTTAACCGAATGCCACTTCGGAATATCATTATGGAGCTCAATGAAAATGTGTCGTTGCCTTGGTTGATTCTTGGTGACTACAACAATGTTCTTAAGTTTGATGAGAAATGTAATGGGGTGGATGTTACCCCTTATAAAATTAAAGATCTTGCAAATTGTTGCCCTAATGTGGGTCTTACATATGTGCGTTCTATTGGTTGTTTTTACATGTGGACTAATGGGTCGGTTTGGAGCAAAATTGATAGGGCTATGGTCAATGATTTTTGGGTGCAAAATGGGGCATTTGTTGAAGCAAATTTCCTTCCTTCCTAATGCCTTTCCGACCACTCCCCATGCATTGTCTCAATACATGACCGTGTTGGTAGAGCAAAAAGTCCTTTCAAGTTTTTTAATATGTGGACCAAGCATGAAAACTTCAATGATTTGATTAGAGCTTGCTAGAATTTTTACTTGCGAGGGACAAAACAATTTATCCTTTGCAAGAAATTGAGCAAACTTAAGGGTGCTTTGAAGGAACTTAATTTTAAGCATTTTGGGCATATTTCGGCTAGAGCAAGTGAGGCCAAAAATGATTTAGACACTGTCCAATTACAGCTACATAATCAGCCCATGAATATGCATTTTCAGCTTTTGGTTGCGAAATTGAGGAAGAAGACCGTTGGTTTATGTGAAGCGGAACGTAGTTTTTATTACCAAAAGGCTAAATGTGTCTTCCTTAAGCAAAGTGATAAATGCACAAAGTTCTTTCACTCCATCGTTAAAAGGAATTCTAGGAGGAACTTTATGGCTACTATACTCAAAGAAGATGGGAGGTATACTACATCACAAGATCAAGTTACTATGAAATTTGTCAATTTC
The DNA here is from genome assembly GCF_002742605.1 of Olea europaea var. sylvestris. NCBI lineage: Eukaryota > Viridiplantae > Streptophyta > Magnoliopsida > Lamiales > Oleaceae > Olea > Olea europaea. The sequence goes on from NW_019235742.1 coordinate 453,437, forward strand.
TATACTTCTTTGCTGGAGGGAAATTGCCCTACTTGGCCTATTAAGATGGAGATTCTTACTAATGGTCCTTTGGTTTCTTTGGAAGAAGGCAACAATCTGATTCGGGACATCTCTTATGAGGAAATTAAAAATGCTCTTTTTGATATTGGAGATGACAATTCTCCCGGGCCGGATGGTTACACTTCTTAATTTTTTAAGAATGCTTGGGGAACTATTGGTGATAATTTTGTTGGGGCTATCATGGAATTCTTCTCTTCAGGTTCCATCCTCAAACAAATCAATCACACGGCCATTGCTTTGGTGCCTAAATCGGATCACACCCCTCATGTTGGTGATTTTAGACCCATCTCTTATTGTAATGTTACTTACAAAGTGATTGCTAAAATTCTTGCTTCTAGATTGAGACCCATTTCGGGAGACGTGGTTGATCATGCGCAAGCCGCTTTTGTGGAAGATAAGAGTATCACAGAGAACATTCATCTTGCCCAAGAACTCTTGAGGCAATACAATAGGAAAAGGGTTGCTCCAAGATGCCTCCAAAAATTGATCTTTCAAAAGCTTATGATTCGGTAAGTTAGGATTTCTTAGAGACGTTCTTCATGGGCTTCAATTCCCCTCAAGATTTGTTCATTGGGTTATGGAATGTGTCACTTCTACATCATATTTTATAGCTTTGAATGTGACTTTGCATGGTTTTTTTAAAGGTAGGAAGGGTCTTCAGCAAGGTGACCCCCTCTCCCCTTTCTTATTTGTGCTTTGTATTAAATACCTATCAAGATTGCTTAAAGCTGCCACAGATGATAGTGATCTCAATTTTCACCCAAAATGTGGCCCCCAAAAGATCACCCATTTAGCTTTTGCGGATGATTTGATGCTATTTGTTAGGGGAGATGTTATGTCGGTAAAAATTGTCATGGGTTGCCTTTCAAATTTTGGATCAGCTTCGGGATTAAGGTTGAATGTTCTTAAATCTAGCTTGTTTACTGCTGGAACTCATGGACAGATTCTTGAGGATATCTTGGAATTAACAAGTGTTCCGAGGGATAGTATGTCATTTCGGTATTTGGGCATCCTCCTTGCTTCGGAAAAACTTAAAGTAGGTTGTTATGCTTTTTTTCTTAACAAAATAACAACATATATTGGTGCATGGAATTGTTCTACATTATCTTATGTAGGCAAGATCGAACTTACAAGGGCGGTTCTTCAAGGAGTCGAATGTTTGTGGCTCTCTATTTTCCCTATTCCGACTACAATTATATCAAGGATTGTTAGCCTTTTTCGAAAACTCCTTTGGGGATCTAAAAAGTCATTAGTTTCGTGGAAGAATATTTGCCTTCCAAAAGAGGAAGGGGGCCTTGGATTAAAGGACTTGAAGAGTTGGAATTTAGCGTTACTTGCTAAATCCCTTTGGTGGGTTCATCATGTTTATCTTAATGGGACTTGCATATGGGAGGTTCGTCCTTGGAAGGATCATTCTTCACTATTCAAAAAACTACTGGAAATCAGGGACATTCTTCATGTAAATGGTGCTGCCCAACAGTTTTTAACTTGTGGACAGCAAGGGGAGTCGGGTCACATGGTGGCTGGAATTTCCCTATCTCGGCATGATGTTTCTGGCCGAAATTATACTGCTGGGAATGCACAGAATTGGGGGGGGGGGTAACTGGGCAGCATTATAGGTGGGCAGAATGCTTCATTCAGTAGGCAGTTTCTGGAATTTTTCGACAAAAATCTGGGCTATTCTACAAGGGATAAATTCAGCACAAAAATTGCCTATAATTTCTTTAGGCCTAAGGGTACTTTCAAGACTTGGGGAACCGAAGTTTGGAAACCGTGCATCACACCGAAGCATTCTTTTATGCTTTGGTTAGGGGCCCAATCAAAACTCCTAACTAAAGACAAATTGCTTTTCTTGGATATTGATCGCAAGTGTGATTTTTGTGGACATTTTGTGGAAACTTGCGCCATCTTTTCTTTAAGTGTTCCTTCACATCTCCCTTATGAGGGAATATTAGGTGATGGCTCGGCATTACAAGATCTATGTCAACACTTGCTAGTGTTCTAAAGTGGCTGAAAAAGGAGGCACGTGGAACTACTTGGATAAGTAAGGCGAAGAGGATTGCTCTTGCTAGCACCGTATACTACATTTGGCTTACAAGGAATAGGAAGCTTTTCGAAGACCTCTCACCCGACTTGGATTGCATTGTGAGACGGATTAAGACATGCGTATACAAAGTTATGTTTACCTTGTATCTGGATGTCTTGATCTATTTCAAATCCTTGGAATCGGGTCATTGATCTTTTATGCATTTCACTTTCTTTTATCTCTCCTGGGTATGCCTGGAGTAATTGTATGTGACATTAGCTTTTGATTTGCTCGGGAATGCCCGGTGTACTTGTATATGGAACATTTTTTATCATTGATATTTACATTTACCGATAAAAAAAA